>NC_051309.1:63546837-63849868 GCF_015220235.1 Choloepus didactylus
CAGAGACTTCTTTAATAGGTCACAGATCATATACCAATGTGGACTGGGTGGAATGGCTGAGATCATAGCAAAAACTGTAAGTTTCCTCACCTAGGCTAGTCCATCAACCCCCTCCCCAGGAAAAGCAGACTGTCTTGGAGCTGGTCCCCCAAGTGAAAAATAAACAATCTGTGCTGGGAGCAAGGAGTGGGGCACAACCCAACACCAACTGCAGAATTAATTTAAAAATTCAGACTACTCCAAGGACAGATAAACCAGGCATGGGCACCAAAGGATCCAGGAGGAATCCATCTGGCAGAAAGTAAGTGGGGCTGACAACAACAACAACAACAACAACAACAACAAAAAATAAAAAATAAAAAAAAAATAAAAAAAAAAACAGTGTTCAGAATACTGGAAAAGGGCTGGGCTCCAAGAAGAAGGAGCATGTAGAGACAGGTACCAAAACAGACTCTAGCATCCAAAACCAGGGAGCTGGGGTCTGACTCTGAAAAGGGTTTGTTTTCATTTTTTATTTGTTTGTTTTCCTTCTTGCACTCCAACTCTTTATCTTTTTATTTTTCAATAACCCATCAGAGCTCATGATTCAGCACTGCCCAGGGCAAGGGCAGAATTAAGAATTAAAGCTGTCAGGTGAAAGATAATAGTGTGTGTGTATATATATATAGAGAGAGAGAGAGACTGAGAGAGAGTATATCTTTGAATATCCCATACCAGAGCTGGGGAAAGGCCTTGTAAAGAGTTTTCTTTCATTTTTTTGTTTTTTGGTAATAACTGTCCTAAGTAGCTCATTACAGAAAGCCTCAGATATTTGCAGTTGGCTCCTGGATCCAGGCAAAGGCAGAGCCAAGATATATCTGAAAGACAAACCAATGAGTCTAGTGGGGGAGACAATTCTTTAAATGGCATAACTTCCACAAGATGAGGGGGGTGGGACCCAGCTCAAGTGATGGCCCTCACTCAGACATCAGGGTTTGGAAAACAGAAACCAGCTTAAGTCAGCCATGCCCCTAGTAGGGACAGGGTTTGCAGAGAATTAAAGGCACCTGTGAAATCTCCTTACACTGGTGGAGAGCTGTGGGCTAACAAGCACCCCCTGTTGGACAGGAAAGGAAAAGCACAGAGTCTAAGACATCACAGGAGGGTCTGACAGACTGTGGGATCTCATTCTCAGGGAAACTTCAAACCATCTTCCTGAGACTTGGGCCTCTCTGGACTGGGAAAATCTGATTGGGGTCAATCATATCTGGTGAGACCCTCTTGCAAAGAGGTTACATGGGGCATGGTATGAACCAGAAAAAAAAGAGTTGAAAAATTCTGGTCAAACAGAAGTTAGGTTAGAGGTCTAGAATAAGTTGAACTGCACACCAAAGAACAGATAGAGGAAAAAGCCAACCAACAAGAAAACCCTAGGTAAAAGAGGGAAAACAAACTCCAGAGTAAACTAATCAAGAACATCAGATGCCAAGACAGCTAAAAATAATGAGCCATATTAGGAAACATGAAAATATGGACCAGCCTAAGGAACAAATTAACACTTCAACTGAGATACAGGAATTGAAACAACTAATTACTAATCAAGCAAATCTCTGAAGTCAATTCAAAAATCAAATCAATGAGCTGAAGGAAGATATGGCAAAAAAGATGAAGGATATACAGAAGAAATTAGGCAAACATAAGGAGGAACTTGAAAGTTTGAAAAAAAATGGCAGAACTTATGGGAATGAAAGGCACAATAGAAAAGAAGAAAAGCACAATGGAGACTTACAACACCAGATTTCAGAGGCAGAAAAAAGTATAAGTGATCTAGAAGACAGAACATCTGAAATCCCACACACAAAGGAACAGATAGGGAAAAGAATGGAAAAATAGTAGCAAGGATTTAGGAATTGAATGACAACTTAAAGTGCACAAAAATACACATTATAGGTGTCCAAGAAGGAGAAGAGAAGGGAAAAATGGCAGGAAGAATAGTAGAAGAAATAATCACTGAAAATTTTCCAACTCTTATGAAAGACATAAAATTACAGGTTCAAGAAGTACAGCATACCCCAAACAGAATAGATCCCAATAGACCTACTCCAAGACACTTACTGATCAGATTGTCCAATGTCAAAGATAGAGAGAGAATTCTGAAAGCAGCAAGAGAAAAGCAATCCAGCACATACAAGGGAAGCTCAATAAGACTATGTACAAATTTCCCCACAGAAACCAGGGAGGCAAGAATGCAGTGGTATGATATATTTAAGACACTGAAAGAGAAAAACTGCCAACCAAGAATTCTATATCTGGCAAACTCTTTCAAAAATGAGAGAGAGATTAAAATATTTTCAGAAAAATAGACACTGAGATAGAGTTTATGAATAAGAGACCTGTGCTTCAAGAAATAATAAAGGGAGTGCTACAGGCTGATTGGAAAAGACAGGGAAGAGAGGTTTGGAGAAGACTGTAGAAATGAAGATTATCAGAAAGGGAAAAAGGAGAGAGAGAAAAAAATAAGGTATGAATATAAAACCCAAAAGACAAAATTGTAGAAGAAAGTACAACCCTTACAGTAATAACACTAAATGTTAATGGATTAAACTCCCCAATAAAAAGACACAGAACCCAAGAACTAGTGTCAGAAGTTTATCAAATCCTAGAACAGAAATTAAAGTTGATTCAGCCCCATGTTCAAGCAAACAACAGTTGATGGGAAGAAGCCATTTCTCAGATGGACAAACTGCTATGAAGAAATACCGATAAAAAAGGAAAGACTGAAATAGCATGTGAAAACCCACATTGTACTGCAGTACCTTTAATTCAGCCTACTCTGCACATTGCAGATAAAGATCCAATCCCTGAAGAGCAGGAATTAGAAGCTTAGGTAGACGATAGAGATCTTGACATTGATTTCAGAAAGGATGATTTTTATCACTTGTCTCAAGAAGACAAAGAGAGACAGAAGCGGGAACAGGAAGAATCCAAGAGGGTACTCCAGGAATTAAAATCTGTACTGGGATTTAAAGCATTGGAGGCAGAAAGACAGAAGTGGAAGCAACTTCTGTTTAGTGATCATGCTGTGTTGAAATCCTTGTTTCCTATAGACCCAGTGGAACCCATAATAATTCAGAACCATCTATGAATTCAGATATGGGAAAATTTTGTAAAATGATACTAAAGAGGAAAAACAGTAAACTCTTCAAAACTGACAGTGAAATAAGTAGGACTGAGTATTCATGTGAAATCCCTCTAGATGGTAAAAATAAACACAATTCTGTAAATGAAGTCTTCATCCAAGGAGCTGAAGAAAGAGTATATTACCAATGTGAGAGCGAAGATGAATCTCAGCGGGCAGATATAGGTGGCCTGGCCACTGCCCAGCCAACCCCTAGAGACTCATTACAGCCTTCCATTAAGCAGAGGCTAGCATGGCTGCAGCTGTCGTCAGATTTTACCTTCACTGCTGGCCTTGCTGCAGAAGTGGCTGCTAGATCTCTCTCCTTTACCACCATGCAGGAACAGACTTTTGGCAATGAAGAGGAGGAAATAGAACAAATAATACAAGAAAATAAAAATGGGGTAGACAAAAAATAAGAGCTTCAAGACTAGATATTCCACCAGAAAGGGAAAATGAGTGTAAGTTTACATATATAGCTAAGATACAAATTTATAGGAAGAACCTTGGTTTTAACAACTGATCTGAAAATAGTAGTTACCTACAAATGGCAGATCTTTTAGGAAAGTAAGAGAAAGGTAAGGGCTCTCTTGAAGAATCTGCTGTTTTATTTGTGGCAAAATGCTTGATCTTGGAAATTCATTAAATACTTTTTATAAGAAATGAATTTATCATTTCTTGCCTAAATTTGCTAACATAAGGTGACTGGGATAATTTTGTTGCAAGAACAATTAATATGACTCCTTTTTACTGTATTCTTGCAGTTAATTACTGCAGCTATTAATATTTATGACAAGTTGTTTGTATGTTCTTTTGTTTTATACCAGTCATTAAAAAAAAAAAAAAGATATTGGTTCTGAATTAAAAAAATTCAATTCATACAATCAATGTGTGCTGGGGTTTGGAACTAAAAAATACTTTATTTTTTACAAAAGTACTTTCAAAAGTTAGAAAAAAAAAGACACAGACTGTCAGAATGGATTAAAAAAACAAGAACCAACTATATACTGTATGCAAAAAATTCACTTTAGACACAAGGACAAAAATAAGCTGAAAGTGAAAGGATGAAAAAAGACATTTCATGCAAACAAAACCAGAAAACAGCAGGAGTAGCTATATTAATATCAGACAAATTAGACTTCAAATATAAAACAATTAACAGAGACAAAGAAGGACATTATATACTAATAAAAGGGAAAATTCATCAGGAAAACATAACAATCAAATATTTATGCACCAAGCCAGAGTTCCCCAAAATACATGAGGCAAACACTGACAACACTGAAGGGAGAAGTAGATACCTCTACAATAATAGTTGGAGACTTCAATACACCACTTTCATCAATGGATAGAACATCTAGACAGAGGATTGATAAGGAAACAGAGATGTTGAATTGTGCAATAAATGAACTAGACTTGGCAGACATTTATAGAACACTACAGCCTACAACAGCAGGATACACATTTTTATCAAGTGCTCATAGATCATTCTCTAGGATAGACCACAGATTGAGTCACAACGCAAGTCTCAACAAATTAAAAGAAAAATAATATTATAAAAAAAAGCCTTCTTGGATCATAAAGGAATGAAGTTGGAAATCAATAAGAGGCAGAAGGTCAGAAAATTCACAAATATATGGAGGCCAAATAACACACTCTTATATAGCCAGTGGCTAAAGGAAGAAATTGCAAGAAAAGTTATTAAATACATCGAGGCAAATGAAAATGTAAACACAACATACCAAAACATGGGATGCAGCAAAGGCAGTGCTGAGAGGGAAATTTATTGCCCTAAATGCCTATATTAAAAGAGAAGAATGAAAAAAAATAAGGAATTAACTGGTTATCTAGAGGTACTAGAGAAGGGCAGCAAACTAACCCCAAAGCAAACAAAAGGAAAGAAATAACAACAGTTAGAGCAGAAATAAGTGAAATTGAGAACAGGAAAACTATAGAGAGAATCAGCAAAACCAACAGTTTGTTCTTTGAGAAAATCAATAAAATCAATGGATCATTAGCTAGGCTAACAAAAAACAAGACAGAGAGAGAGAGAGAGTGAATGCAAATAAATGTAATCAGAAATGGGGAAAGGGACATAACTACTGATACCACAGAAATAAAGGAGATAATGAGAGGATACTATGAGCAAATACATGCTAATAAACTAGACAACTTAGACAAAATGGACAATTCCTAGAAAAGAATGATCAACCAACATTGACTTGAGTAGAAATAGATGACCTAAACAAACCAGTCACAAGAGATTGTGTCCCCAAAAGGAGAAACACCCAGGTCCATGTGGTTTCATGTGTGAATTCTAACTAAGCATTCGAGAAAGAATTAATATCAATCCTTCTCAAACTCTTCAAAAAAATTGAAGCATATGGAAAGCTACTTAACTCATTCTATGAAGTGAATTTCACCCTAACACCAAAGTCAGACAAAGATACTACAAAAGAAAATAATAGACTATTTGTTTTAATGAATATAGATGCAAAAATACTCAACAAAATACTCACAAATTGAATCCAGAAGCACATTAAAAGAATTATACACCTTTACTAAGTGGAATTTATTCCCAGTATGCAAAGCTGGTTCAACACAAGAAAATCAATTAATGTAATACTTCCCATCAATAAATCAAAGCAGAAGAACCACAATACAGAAAAGGCATTTGACAAAATTCAACATCCTTTCTAAGGATACAAATGGAATGGAACTTTCTAGATATGTGAAGGCAATATATCAAAAAACCCACAGCTAACACCATACTCAAAGGGGAAAGACTGAAATCTTTCCCTCTATGATCAGGAACAAGACAGGGACACCCACCGTAACCACTGTTCTTCAACATTGTGCTGGAAGAAGTTATAGCTAGAGCAATTAGGCAAGAAAAAGAAATAAAAGGCATCCAAACTAGAGAAGAAGAAGTAAAACTTTAACTGTTTGCAGATGACATGATCCTTTATATAGAAAATCCAGGAAAATCTACAGCAAACTACTAGAGCTAATCAATGAATGCAGCAAAGTGGCAGACTACAAGAGCAAAAATCAGTAAGGTTTCTTCCCTACCCTCAACATGGTATCTGACTCCTGAGGGTATAAATCTCCCTGGCAACATGGGATATGACTCCCAGGGATGCATCTGAACCTGACACCATGGGATTGAGAACATCTTCTTGACCAAAAGGGAGATGCAAAATGAAAGGAAACAAAGTTTCAGTAGCTGAGAGATTCCAAATGGAGTCAAGAGGTCACTCTGGTGGGCCTTCTTATGCACTATATAGATAACCCTTTTTAGGTTTTAGTGCAGTGAAATAGCTAGAAATAAATACCTCAAACTATCACACTACAACCCAGGAGTCTTGACTCTTGAAGATGATTGTATAGCAATACGTCTTACAAGGGGTGACAGTGTGATTGTGAAAGCCTTGTGGATCACAGTCCTTTTATCCAGTGTATGGATGGATGAGTAGAAAAATGGGGACAAAAAACTAAATGAAAAATAGTGGGGAAGGGGAGGATGATTTGGGTGTTCTTTTTTACTTTTATTTTTTATTCCTCTTTTTCGCTTTTTCTGGTACAAGGAAAATGTTCAAAAAATAGATTGGGGTAATGAATGCACAACTATATGACAGTACTGTGAACAATTGATTGAATACTTTGGATGACTGTATGGTATGTGAATATATCTCAATAAAAATGAATTTTAAAAAACTCAGTAGTGTTACTATATACAAGTAACATGCAACAGGAGGAGGAAATCAAGAAAATTTTCCTCTACAATAGCAACCAAAAATATTGTGTATTTAGGAATAAACTTAACCAAGGCCACAAAAGACCTATACAGAGAAAACTAAAAGGAATTAAAAAGGACCTAAAAAGTGGAAGAACATACCATGTTCATGGATTGGAAGACTAAATATAGTTAAGATGTCAATTCTACCTAAACTGGTTTACAGATTGAATGCATACCAATTAAAATCCCAACAACTTACCTTGCAGAAATAGAAAAACAAATAACCAAATTTATTTGGAAGGGCAGGGTGCCCTAAATAGCCAAAAAATATCTTGAGAAAGAGGAAAATAGGGAGAGGTCTCACACTACCTGACTTTAAAGCATAGTACAAAGCTTCAGAGGTCAAAACAGCATGATATTGGCATAAAGATAGATATACTGACCAATGAAAATGAATTTGAGTGTTCAGAAATAGACCCTCTCATCTATGAAAGACTGATCTTTGATAAGGCATTCAAGCCAAAGCAACTGGGACAGAGCAGCCTCTTCAATAAGTGATGTTTGGAGAACTAGATATCCATATCCAAAAGAATCAAAGAGGACTCCTCTCTCACACTGTATACAAAAATTAACTCAAAATGGATCAAAGGCCTAAACATTAGCACTAAGACTATAAGACTTTCAGAAGAAAATATGGGGAAATATCTTAAAGATCTTGTGACAGGAAGTGGTTTCCTAGACCTCACACCCAAAGCATGAGCAACCGAAGAACAAATAGACAAATGGGATCCCCTTAAAATTAAACTTTTTTACATCAAAGGACTTTGTCAGAAAAGTAAAAAGTCTGCCTACACAATCAGAGACAATGTTTGGAAACCACATATCAGATAAGGGTTTAATATCCAGAATATATTAAGAGATCCTACAACTCAACAACAGAAGGGCAAACAACCCAATTAAAAAGTAGGCAAAAGACATGGGCAGACACTTTTCTGAATAGGAAATACAAGTGTCTCAAAAACACGTGAAAAGATGCTCAACTTTACTAGTTATCAGGGAAATGCAAAGTGAAACCCACAATGAGATATCATCTCATACCTATTAGAATGGCCATTGTGAATAAAACAGAAAATTACAAGTGCTGGAGAAGATGTGGAGAAAGAGGCACACTTATTTACCATTGGTAGGAATGTAGAATGGTGCAGCACACTGGAAGCTCTGGAAGGCAGTGCAGTGGTTCCTCAGGAAACTAAGTATAGAATTGCCATATGGTCCAGCAATTCCATCACTAGGTGTACACTCAGAGGAACTGAAAGCTAAGACATGAATGGACACTTGTAAACTGATGTTTATAGCAGCATTATTCACAACTGCTAAGACATGGAAATAGCCCAAATGTCCATCAACAGATGAGTGGATAAACAAATAGTATTATATACACATGATGGAATATTATGCAGCTATAAGACAGAACAAAGTCACAAAACATACAATAATGTGGATGAACTTTGAGGATGTTATTTTGAGTGAAGTTAGCCAGAAACAAAAGGACGAATATTATATATTCTCACTAATGTGAACTAACATTAATAATATTGTATGTTCTCACTAATATGAAATAACTTTGAAAGTCAAAAACTGAGAACACAGGTTATCAGAAAATAGAAAGAGGGTAGAGATCAGGTATTTGATGCTGAATGAGTATAGAATGTTCAACAGAGTTGATTGTATAGATCCAGAAATGGATAGCATAACGTGTGATGGTAGCACAATATTTTAAGTACACTGAAAAAAATGCTTATAAGTAAAGCTGAAAGAGGAGAGCTAGGGGCAAGTATGACACCAGAAGTAAAGATAGATGATAAAGATGGGGATTGTATAATTTGTGTGATGGCTTAGTTCATGTGTCAGCTTGGCCAAGTAATGGCACCCAGTTGTCTAGTCAAGCAAGCACTGGTGTAACCATTACTGCAAGGACATTTGTGGCTGGTTAATAAACCAGAAGGCTGGTTTATTAAATCATCAGTCAATTGGCTGGAGCTGTGACTGATTACATCAACGAAGGGCATGTCTTCCACAATGAGAGAATGCAATCAGCTGGATTTAATCCAATCAACTGAAGACTTTCAAGTGAGACAGAGGACCTTCACTTCTTCTTTGCCTAACCAGCAAAGCGTTTCCTGAGGAGTTCATCAAACACACTCATCAAAGTTGCCAGTTCACTGCCTGAGGAGTTCACCAAACATCTTCATTGGAGTTGCCAGTTCACTGGCTGCCCTATGGAATTTGGACTCATGCATACCCACAGTTGCATGAGACACTTTTATAAAATCTTATATTTATAGATATCTCTTGTTGATTCTGTTTCCCTAGAGAACCCTAACTAATACACTTAGTGAATCCTGGAGTGGTCAGTGATGGTGACTAAATGTACAAATATAAAAATGTTGTTACATTTGGAAGAACAAATGACAGTCAACATTGCGTGGTGTTGAAAAAGGGATGGTACTGAGAAAAAATATAATCAAAACAAACTGGAGTCTATGGTTAACAGTAACATTGTAATATGCTTCTATTAAATGTAACAAAGGCAATATACCAAAGCTAAATGTCTATGAGAGGAGGGTATAAGAGAGTTGTATGGGATTCTTGGTAGTGATGTTGTTGTCTCCTTAATGTTATATTGTGCTGTATGGTACTATTATTTTTTTATATTTTTTATTATTCTTTAAAAATTTTTTTGAAGTAATGAACATGTTCAACTGACTGTGGTGGTGAATTCACAGCTATATGATGATACTGTGAACAATTGTAGACTCTAGATGATTGTATGGTATGTAAATATATCTCTATAAAATTGCAGGGAAAAATATAAACAGAGAGATACAAGTGCTGGAGAAAGCATGGAGAGGGGGATGTACCTATTTACTGTTGGTGGAGAAGTAGAATGGTATAGCCTATCTGGAGAACAGTGTGATGCTTCCACAAGAAGCTAAGTATGTGGATGTCATAAGGTCCTGCAACCTCATTATGGGGTGTTCTAGTTTGCTAATGCTGCTGTAATGCAAAACACCAGAAATGGATCAGCTTTTATAAAGGGGGTTTATTTGGTTACACAGTTACAGTCTTAAGGCCATTAAGTGTCCAAGGTAAGTCATCAACAATCGGGTACCTTCACTGGAGGATGGCCAATGGTGTCCGGAAAACCTCTGCTAGCTGGGAAGGTACGTGGCTGGCATCTGCTCCAGAGTTCTGGTTTCAAAATGGTTTTCTCCAAGGACATTCCTCTCTAGGCTGCATTTCCTCAAACATGTCACTCTTAGTTGCTCTTGGGGTGTTTGTCCTCTCTTAGCTTCTCCGGAGCAAGAGTCTGCTTTCAACAGCCATCTTCAAACTGTCTCTCATCTGCAGCTACTCTCTCAGATTCTATGCATTCTTCAAAGCGTCCCTCTTGGCTGTACTGGCCCGCCCCTTCTGTCTGATTCCACACAGTGCTCCAGTAATTCAATTCAGACCCACCCCAAATGGATGGGCCAACACCCCCATGGAGACTATCCAACCAGAGCCACCACCCACAGCTGGGTGGGGCACATCCCCACAGAAACACTCAACGAACCACAATCCAATCAACACTGATACGTCTGCCCACACAAGATTACATCAAAGACAATGGCACTTTCTGGGGGACGTAATACATACATACCATCACATGGGGTATACACTTGGAAGATCTGAGAGCAAGAACACAAATGGACATTTTCACACTGGTGTTTATGACAGCAGTACTCACAATTTGCAATGGATGGAGGTGGCCTAAGCATACATCAACTGATGAACAGAATGTTGAACTGTAGTGTATGCATACAATAGAATAATGAGCAGCTGTGGGAAGGAATGAAGCTGTAAGACACACCACTAGGTGAACAGATCTTGAAGACAGCATTTTGAGTGAAGTATGCCAGAAACAAAAGGAAAAACAATATAATGACTCACTAATATGGACAAACTATAATGGGTAAACTCTGAGAATTGAATCTTAGAGCAAGCTTATCAGTGGAATGCTTATGGTCATGGTCCCTAGACTGTAAGCTTCTACAGCAGTCATTTCTATTACTGAGTTGTAACGATTATCTCTAAATTCTGAGATGCTGATTATCACTTTGTATATAACCTGGTCAGTCTATGGAACTTTGGGTATCTCTGTGATACCTGAAACTCAGAGCTAGAGCTTGGCAGCTATGAATGTCAATATTACCTAATACAGCAACTGTTAAAAAAGCTGAGAAAGAATTCAGCCCTCAATTAGAGATATGAGTTAAGCCAATCTGCTTAGGACAAAGGCAAATTGGTCCAAAGGGTAAAGGATGATATTGACTGTGTTTTGAAACTTTGACTTCTGTGTGAGAACAAGGGAAGAGATGTTTATTTGGTGCAGGTTCTATATTTTATGCAGCACACTAAATAATTTAACTTGTATGATTGGTTTATTTAAACACCATAATACATGGAACTTTGAAAAGGAAGTGAAATCTGGTAGGTTTGTTCAGGTTAATGTGAACTTCCAATACATCCCAAAGTAATTTGGGCACAGAATGAGGATATATTTGCAGTACCCCTTGGGGAACTGGGGAAGAATGGGGAAATATTCAACTTCACTACCTGGGTTGTTGTTGATGTTCTCACAAACATTGAGGACTAACAATTTGGTAGGATGAGCCCTCCATCTTGGGGGCATTCCCTTGTGAAGCTTGTTGCTGCAAAGAAGAGGCTGAGCCTACTTATAATTGTGCCTAAGAGTCTCCAACAGAGAACTTCTTTGTTGCTCAGATGTGGCCCCCTTTCTTTGTCTCTCTCTCTCTCTCTCTGCCCATGTGGAAGGTGAATTCATTGCCCTCCACCCTACATGGGACATGACTCCCAGGGCTAGAAATCTCCTTGGCAACATAGGACCTGTCTCTCAGGGATAAGTCTGGACCTGGCATCATGAGATTGAGAAAATCTTGAACAAAAAGGGGAAGTGAAATAAAACAAAATAAGTTTCAGTGGCTGAGAGATTTCAGATGGAGTTGAGAGGTCACTCTGGAGGGCACTCTTATGTGCTATATAGATATCCCTCTTTAGTTTTTAGTGTATTGGAATAGTTAGAAGGAAATACCTGAAACTAGCCTTGATTCTTGAAGGTGATTGCATAACTATGTAGTTTACATGGTGTCACTGTGTGATTGTGAAAATCTCATGGCTCACACTTCATTTGTCCAGTATATATACAGATGAGTAAAAATATGGGGACAAAAACTAAAGAAAAATAGGGTGGGAGGGTATAATGCTTTGGGTGTTCCTTTTTACTTTTCCTTTTTTTTTTTTTTTTTTTTTGACTAAGGAAAATGTTCAAAAGTTGATTCTGGTATAAAAACAATGTAGGCATCAGTGCTTTACTAGTCACATTTTAAAAGTCACTCCAAAGCAAAGTGTATTTCCCACTTCCAATCCCTCTGAGTACTATACCTACTCAGCCTCCTAGTGCATTCATTCACATGAGACAGAATTTCTACACACTCAGTTGATGACTTTTGTGCTTCTGAAAATATAATATAGAAGAGTAGGTGTTATATCTGAATTGCAGCTGAGGATTAGAAACATGAGTGGGCAACCTAGGAGAAGTCAGGAGTACAGGATCTGTGCGGGACACTGATTACGTGCTTCAACTTGGCGGGCCTGGGCTGGGGGACCGGATCCACCCCTGGGGAGGGTAGTGGGCACGGGCGACAGCGCCCTCTACAGCCCCCCGGGCCTGGGAAAGTGAGGCCGGAGGCAGGCCCCATTTCCTCACCCAAATTACCAATGTTAGGGGAGGCTTGCCGGAGGGAACCGCCTTTTCCCCACCCTCTTATCTTGCCCGGACACTCCCCGTTGCCAGCGCAACTCCCATCACCACCGGTGCGCATACATTGTTGCCGGACACCGTTACGGGAGCAACTTTCGCCCCTTTTCAATCAACCTCCGCGCTCTCTCAGAACCAATCCAAGCCTTTAACCCCTACAGCTACCCCGCCCTCTAAACCGCCCGATATAAGCTTGTACTCTCCCCTAATAAACTCTCTCTCTCTTGGTTTTCTTCATCCTAAAAGAAACGTGTCCCGCCTGTTCCTTTCTCGCCGCCCTCCATACTTTGCACGCCTCCCGCCGGGGACCTGGCCAAGTCCCCCGCCCCGCCCTCGCCTCCGGGAAAGAGCCCCCGCCGCCGGTACCCTCGGAGCAATCCTGGGAGCCTAGGATTTAGCAACCGGCCGCCACCCTCCCCCAGACGAGTCAACTGCGACCGCAGATCTGTAGAATCTTCTTGGTCTGGTAGATAACATGGGAGTGCAATGGTGCAATGAGAATAATATATTTAGTGCCTTCCGCTGCACACTGCATACTCTTTTGGTTTTGTCAAAACAGTCATTCTTCATTTACCTTATGTAACTAGTGTTTATCCTCCCACTAAGAAAATTTGTCTTGAAAGTGAAACATTACCCCATTAGACAATTACTGGGTTGATGAGAAAGTCAGCTAAAAGATAAGAGACAATGTATTATGTTAACAGAACCCACTGAAATTGCCACCACAAGGTATTCCTCTTCCCTTCCCTGAAAAAAGTGTTTAATCTGATTTAGTGCAGCTTAATCTCCTTTTGGGAATATGGAAATATGGGAAGATGAAATAAGCAAGACCTAACAATGCCAGGGAGGAAAAGAAGAGAAAAGATTTTAGTACTTCAATTTTTCTTCTTCTCTGGTTATTTCAATGTTATCTGTGAATTTTGTTGGCCATATTGAACTGATCTTGCATCTAGTCGCTATAAACCTATAAAAGGAAATCATAGACAACAGCTAAGAAATGATTCAGGACCTGCTCCTCTGACCAAGCCCACACTTTAAAATTCTGACCTGTTTGAGTTTATTATATGCTCCTGGTTCAAAATTCTTTATTCCATATCTTAACTTCAAAACCCTCCTCTGCATATCCCTTTCAAACCTCACCCTCACTGCTTTCAGTTTTTCTAATGAACTGTAATGTTTTAGGTGTTGATAATCCTCTATTGCTTTGGGCTTTATTTGTGGGCTGGAAAGGGTTAACTCATCAGGACTGAGTTGCTCAAACCTTGCACATTCCAAAGAAAGTCCTGTCTTCAGAACTGGTCTTTAGACCAGCTCCTAGGGAGATAAACTCTGTGCCATGGTATATTCTGCTTGATATAAGTGTTTTAGGGGCGTGATGACATCAACCTGCTGACATAAGACATCTCCTGGAAAAGTGTCCCCTAAGGATCAATAAACGAAAGGACAACTCCAACTTGATCAGAACTGTAGAGGACAATAGATACTGGAGAAGGACTCCACAAATGCAGAATTGAAGAAAAGGACAAGTAATCTCCAAGATCAGGTAGGAAATTTTAGTCCCAGTCCCATCAGTCTGGAACCCTCCCCCTCACTCAGTCCTGCACAGCTTGAGAATCATTCAGAGGCAGCATGGCCCAGGTACCTCCTGCTGTGGATGGAGATTATGGATCCACTCACAGCAGAAAGTTAGATCCCCATGCATATCCTGGGACAAGGACACAAGTTAAAAGAGACCCAGGGCAGAGCACAAGTCACGAGGCATGTTGCATACAAAAGGGCCCCCAGGGGAAAAAATAAAAAGAAAGACCACAGCAAAATTGTTGGCAAGAGCTGTGCACACTCAATCCAGTTTCGGTTAATTGGACCACCTAAATGCAAAATGGACTTTTCTGGATTGATCCACCTCTGTGGATTGAGCCCTTCTCACGCCCCATGACAGGATACCCTAAAGGGGAAGAAACAAGAGGCAGAAGCATCTTATAGAAAAAAGGGGGGGGGGAGAAGGGTAAGAACTGAACTTCTGTAATACAGTACAGTTTCCAGAACTGAAAAGTATAAGTAAAAGGGAGCACTGAGTGGGGAAGAGAATTTAAATTAATACTAGGAGATAGGAAGAAAATTCTGCACAAAAACAAACAGAACAGGCCAAGATTCCTGGAGAAGGAACAGAGGAAAGGAAGCCTTCTCCTGGACATGAAACAATTGCACAAAAAGTGCAAGCTTAAAAATTATACCACATATCCTGGTAAGAAACAGGAAGAAAAGCTAAGAAAATATGGACAGTTCAACATGGGCAACTCTAAATGTTCAGAATGACTTGGACCAAGCATCAAAGAAGAGCCTTGACATGGAGGTCAATCAATAATAAAACCCTAGACAAGAGGGAGAAAAGGACCTTCATAATTAATTCATCAAGATGATCAGACGCCTAGCCGTGAGCAAACAAATACAAGCATACTAAGAAAAAAGAAGTGGCTCAATCAAGGGAACAAATTAACACTTCAGATAAGACACAGAATTTTGAACAACTTAACAGAGAAGTTCAAACAAATCTAAGTCAATTGAGGGAGATGAAAAAAAATATAGATATAGAGTTAAAGGATACTAAGAAGACAAGGAGTGACCAACCATAAAGAAGAATTTGGAAGTGTAAAAAGAAACTTAACATAAATTATGGGGATGAAAGTTACAATGATGGAGATTAAAAATAACCTAGCAGACTCACCCTCACCAAGATGGAAGTCTTTGACTCAGGTGAGGGTCTGGGCTTTAGGGCATAGTATTTAGTTTCACAATATTTGGGAAACTATTTGAAGAGGATTATTCCAGTGTGCCAAATAGTCAACATGGAAAAGAGAAGTTAAAGACTAAAACTTTGGAGCCACCTGCTACTAGACAATTCACCAATTTGAGTAGAGTTAGAAAGGAGGGTGGAAATCGCTGCCCCAATTCTCTTCTTTAGATGCTTCATTTCACACCTGAATTCACAGAAGCTTTATTTTCTCTGGATCCAGAAGAGCTTGGTTCCTAGGAGGACAAGTAAAAAATAAATGCAAAGGTTCAAATCATACCTTTACAGCTGAAGCAGTTGTTTTCTCAGCTTCTATTAGATCAGGAAGCTGCATCCAAAACAGACCTCACTGACAGTTTTGCATGGATCAGCAATGAGGAAATGAGACAACATGATGTGAAAGAAGTGAATTGAATTATCTTCAGTGCTTTGGAAACTTTTTAAGTTGGAAACCCTGGCCATGACCTCATTAATCTTCTGTATCATGAAACAATTGTTAAACAGATTGTTTGTAAAGAGTGTGGGAATATCAGTGAAAAAACAGGTGAATATGAAAGAGTATTTTAGTAATAAGCTATATTGCAAAATATAATTCATGTAATTAAATGTATAATCAATAATACCACATGAGGATTAAAGTATTTATTAATAGAAACACTTTTATTATTTTTTTTACTCTCACTCCACTTGTCATCAGTTTATAATTCAGAGTTCTTCATATAAACTAAAAGAAACAAATACCTCAAATCTGTACTTTAGTCTTTTGTCCAGTACCCTAATATTTCAAAAATAAGATATGGGGATGATGTACAAATAAAAGACTGGCCTCATGAGAGAAATCAATGTCACCATGGTTGAGTGGTTGGAATATTATAAAGAAAATAAGTTAGGGAAGTATCAAAAATAGAGACTACTGAGGAATGTTTAAACTGAAAAACTTCTATAATTAAATATTGGATTCAGTTTGTTACTGTCCTTTGAAACTTTCATTTGTATGTATATTCTTATGTGAGTTATTATAATGCTGTTTTAACCAGTTTATGCTCCAATTCTTTGTAATGATACAGATTACCCATTTGATCTCATTGGAATTAGAAATTGGAAGTACACTTGTGTAAATATAATAATCACTGCACTACAAACCTTATATAGCAGATTAGGTAATTATGTAGTAGCCATTGTTTAATACAAATCTACTTTTGTTATGGCAAGAGTTATACAAAGTTTCTGTATTCAACTGTATCAATGAAACATTGCAAAAATACACTAGAGGCATGCAACAGCAGATGTGAACAAGCAGAAGAAAGAATCAGCAAACTAGAAAACAGGAAAATCGAAATCATACAGATAGAGAAAAGAATAGAACAAATTAAATAGTGTCTCATGAATTTGAGTGACAACATGAATTGCAGAAACATACATGTCATGGGTGTCCCAGAAGAAGAGAAGGGAAAGGAGCAGAAAGAATATATGAGGAAATAATGGCTGAAAACTTCCCAACTCCTATGAAATACATAAATATAAGTGTCCTAGAAGTACAACATACTACAGACAGAATAAATCCCAATAGACCTACTCCAGGACATATGCTAATCAGAATGGAAAATGCAAAAGATGAAGAGAGAATTCTGAAAGCAGCAAGAGAAAAGTTATTCATCATATACAAGGGATCCTCAATAAGACCAAATGCCAATTTCTCATCAGAAACCATGAGGGCAAGTAGGCAGTATTATGATATATTTAAGGTACTGAGACAGAAAAACTATCAGCTGAAAATTCTTTATCTGGCCAAACTGTACTTCAAAAATGAGGGGAGAGTTTAAAATACTCACAGATAAAGAGAAACTGAGAGACTTTGTCAACAAAAGACCTGACCTACAAGAATTACTAAGGGAAGTTCTGCAGGTTGAAAAGAAAAGACAGAAGAGACTGGGCTTGGAATAGTGTGAAGAAATAAAGACCTTCAGCAAGGTCAACCCAAAGGGTAAATGCAAAATCCAATGCTACTACAACCTCAATAAACAATTCTACTCTAATTCTTATAAGAGACAGAATACAACTGAACAAGAAAAAGGCATACTTTCTGGTAATATACATACAAAATATAAACAGGTAATGTGGGACAAAAATAACATAAAGAAGGAAAACAGGGATATGGAGCAGAGAACATGTATGCTATTGATGCTAAGTTGGTATTCTTTTCAAATTAGTAGCTTACAGATGAAGTTTGTATAGTACAAACCCTAGAATGGTAAAAAAAGAAAATATTTACAAAATATATAGGAACTGTAATGAGAAAGGGATCAGTCAGATGCATAACAAAATTCAACTATACAGAAAGGACATTGCAATAAAGGAAAAGACAAACAAAAAATGACATTAAAAAACCAAAGGACAAAATGGTTGAAGTACTGCCTTTACAGTAATCACACAATGTTAATGGATTAAACTCCACAATCAAAATGCACATATTGGTAGAATGGATTTAAAAAGCATGATCTAACTATACATCAATTACAAGAGACTCACCTAAGACCCAAAGATACAAATAGGTTGAAAGTGAAAGGATGGAAAAAGATATTCCATGCAAATAGTAACCAAAATAGAGCAAGAATATCCCTACTAATATCAGAAAAAAATAAACTTTAAGTCAAAAGCTATTATAAGAAACAAAGGAGAACACTACTATATATATTAGTAAAAGTGGCAATCCATCAAGAAAAAATAACATTCATAAATATTTATCAACCTAACCCTGGTGTCCCAAAACACATAAGGCAAACAGTGGTAAAACTAAAGAAAGAAATAAACACCTCTACAACAATAGTTTGAGACTTAAATACACCCTTCTTATCAACAGGTAGAACATCTAGACAAAAGACAAATAAGGAAACATATGAATAATATGATATATGAGCTAGACCTAACAGATATATACTGAACATTTTACCCTAAAACAGCAGGATACACATTATTTTCAAGTGCACATGAGCTGTTATTCAGGAAAGACCACATTTTGTGTCACGAAACAAATATCAATAAACTTTAAAAGATTGAAATTATACAAAGCATCTTCTTTGACCATAATGAGTGGAGCTAGAAATAAATAACTGGCAGAGAACTGGAAAATCCACAAATATATGAAAGTTCAATAACAATCTCTTAAACAATTAGTGGAGCAAAGAAGAAATTACAAGGCAAATAGGTAACTATCTTGAGATGAATGAAAACAAGCATGAATCACATCAAAAATTATGGGATGCAGCAAAGCCAGTGCTGAGAGGGAAATTTATAGCCCTAAATGCTTACATTTAAAAAAGGAAACAGAGCTAAAATAAAAGACCTAACTACACCCTGGATGAACTAGGAAAAGAATATCAAACTAAATCCAAAGCAAGTAGAAGGAAAGAAATAACAAATATTACAGCTGAAATAAATGAAATAAAGAAAAAAAATCAACTTAGAGCATTAAGAAAGCTGAAAAAGATCCTTTGAGAAGAGCAATAAAATTCATCAACCCTTACCTCCACTGACAAAAAAAGAGAGAAGATTCAAACAAATAAGATCCGAAATGAGTGGGGGGGGCACTAATAATGATCCCACAGAAATAAAAATGATCATAAGAATATACTTTAAACAATTGTGTACTGACAAATTAGACAAGCTGGATGAAATGTAAAAATTCTTAGAAACACAGGAACCACCTACATTGATGCCAGAAAAAAATAGAAGATCCAAAAAACCAATTACAAAGAGGTTGAATCAGTCATTAAAAAACCTCCCAACAAAGGAAAGTCCAGGACCAGATGGCATCAAAGGCAGATTTTGCCAATCATTCTAAGAAGAATTAATACCAATCCTGCTCAAATGCTTCCAAAAAGTTGAACAGGAAGGAACACTGCCCAACTCATTTCATGAGGCTAACAACACCCTCACACCAAGCCCGAAAAACATACTACAAGAAAGTTAGAGACCAATCTCTCATGACTATAGGTGCAAAAATCCTCAACAAAATACTGGCAAATTGAATGCAACAGCATACACCAAGTTTAAGTGGGTTTTATTCAGTTATGCAATGGTGTTTTAGCATAAGAAGATCAGTTAATATACTACACTAAATTTAAAAACAAAGGGGAAAAAAAAACACATGATCTTCTCAATTGACAAAGAAAAGGTAATTTGACAAAATCCAGAATCATTCCTTGAAAAAAAAATACTTTGAAAACTAGGAATTGAAGAAAAATCCCTCAACACGATAAAGAGCATATCTGGAAATCCCATAGAAAACATCATACTAAATGGTGAAGGACTGAAAGTTTTCCCTTTAAGATATGGAACTAGACAAAGATGCCTACTGTCACCACTATTATTCAAAATTGTGCTAGAAGTTCTTGCTAGAGCACTTAAGTAAGAAAAAGAAATAAAAGACTTTCAAATTGGAAAGGAAGAAGGAAAACTTTCACTATTTGCAGATGACAGTATCCTATATGTGGAAAGTCCCAAAAAATCTACAACAAAGCACTAGAGCTAATAAATGAATTAAGCAATGTGATGGGGTAAAAGATCAAAAGGCTAAAATCAGCAGTGTTTCTGTATACTAGTAATGAGCAATCTGAGGAGGAAATCCAGAAAAAAATTCCATTTAAAATAGGTAGTAAAAGAATCAAATATCTAGGAATAAATTTCACTGAGGATGTAAAGGACTTAGACACAGAAGACTACAAAACTTTGCTATAAGAAATTGAAGATGTAAATAAATGAAAGGGCATTCCATGCGCATGAACTGGAAGACTAAAGATTGTTAAGATGTCAGTTCTACCCAATAGGATTTACAGATTCAACTGTAGCCCAATCAACATTCCAATAATCTCTGCAGAAATTGAAAAGCCAATCTTAAAATTTATTTGAAAGGGTAAGGGGTTCCAAGTAGCCAAGAACATCTTAAAAGACAAGGATGAAGTTGGAGGACACACACTTCTTTACTTTAAAGCTTACTACAATGCTACAGCAGTCAAAACATCATGGTACTGGCACAAGGATCAATGTATGGACCAATGGAATCAAATTGAGACTTCAGAAATAGACCTTCACATCTATGGCCAATTGATTTTTTTTTAATTCAATTTTACTGTGATATATTCACATACCATATAATCATCCAAAGTGTACAATCAGTTGTTCACAGTAGCATCATATAGTTGTGCATCCACCACCCCAATCTATTTTTTGAACATTTTCCTTGTACCAGAAAAAGTGAAAATAAGAATAAAAATGAAAGTAAAAAAGAATACCCAAATCATCCCCCCTCACACCCTATTTTTCATTTAGTTTTTGTCCCCATTTTTCTCCTCATCCATCTATACACTGGATAAAGGGAATGTGATACAAAAGGCTTTCACAATCATACTGTCACCCCTTGTAAGCAACATTGCTATACAATCATCTTCAAGAGTCAAGGCTACTGGGTTGCAGTTTCATAGTTTCAAGTATTTACTTCTAGCTATTCCAATGCATTAAAACCTAAAATGGGTTATCTATATAGTGCATAAGAGTGCCCACCAGAGTGACCTCTCAACTCCATTTGGAATCTCTCAGCCACTGAAACTTTATTTCATTTCATTTTGCATCCCCCTTCTGGTCAAGAAAATGTTCTCAATCCCATGATGCAGGGTCCAGATTCATCCCAGGGAGTCATATCCCACATTGCCAGGGAGATTTATGTCCCTGGGAGTAAGATCCCACATAGCGGGGGAGTGCCAACTGATTTTTGACAAGGGTTCAAAATCCACTCAATTGGGAAAGAATAGTCTCTTCAACAAATGATGCTGGGAGAATTGGATATCCATATGCAAAAGAATAAAGGAAGACCCCTATCTTATACTATATACAAAACTTTACTCAAAATGGACCAAAGATCTAAATATAAGAAACAGGACTATAAAACTTCTAAAAGAAAATATAGAGAAGTGTCTTCAGGATCTTGTATTTGGGAAAGGTTTCTTAGACATTACACCCAAAGCAGAAGTAATAAAAGAAAAAAATAGATAAATAGAATCTCAACAAAATTAATTTTTTTGCCTCAAAGGAATTTATCATGAAAGTGAAAATACAGCATACTCAATAGGAGAAAATTTGGGGGATCTATATATCTGATAAGCATTTAATATCCAGAATATATAAGGAAATCCTACAACTCAACAACAAACAGACAACCCAATTAACAGTGGATCAAACACTTGAATAGACATTTCTCCAAGGAGGATATACAAATGGCTAAAAAGCAAATGAGAGGATGCTCAACATCACCAGCTATTGGGGAAATGCAAATGAAAACCACAATGAGATACCATTTCATACCCACTAGAACAGCTGCTATTTTTAAAAAAGGAGAAAATTACAAGTGTTGGAGAGGATGTGGGGAAATGGGAATACTCATTCATTGCCGGTGGGAATGTAAAATGGTGCAGCTGCTGTGGAAGACAATTTTGAGGTTCCTCTTAGAGCAAAGTATAGAATTACCATATGACCCAGCAATCCCTTTTCTAAGCATATACCCAAAAGAATTGAAATCATGATCTCAAACAGATATTTGCACCCCAAATGTTCATAGCAGCATTATTCACAATTGCCAAATATCCATCAATTGATTAATGGCTAAACAAAATATGGTATATACATCCAACGGAATATTATTCAGCCATAAAATGGAATGAAGTCCTGATACATGTGACAACATGGATGATCTTTGAAGACAGTATGCCAAGTGAATTAAGCCAGAGACAAAAGAACAAATATTACATGATCTCACTGATATGAGGTAATTGGAATAGGCAAACACACAGAGTTAGAATCTTGAATATAGATTACCAGAGGCTGAGTTGGAGTAAGCGATGTGGAATTAATTGTTCAGAGTTTCTATTTAGGTTGATGGTAAAGTTTTAGAAACGGATGGTGGTGATGCTAGTACTATATTGTGAGTGTAATAAACAGCACTGAATTATGTATGTGAATGTGGTTAAAGGGGAAAGTTTTAGGTAATATATATGTTTCTATAACAAAATTGAAGGATAAAATATAGGACTGTATAACACAATGAATCCTTGTGTAAATGATGGACTATAGTTAGTAGTACAATTATAAAAATGTTCTTTCATGAATTACAAAAAATGCACCACACTAATGCAAGGTGTTAGTGATATGGTGGTATTTGAGGAAAAAAAATACACCCTAATGTAAACTATGGACTTTAGTTAATAGAACAGTTTTAATATTCTTCCATCAGTTTTAACAAAGATACCACACTAATTCACAGTATTAACAATAGGGGGTTTTTACATGATTTTTTTTTTTTTTTTTGTAAACCTACAACTTCTCTAATTAAAAAAAAAAATTAAAGAAAAACAGCTCATAATCCCTTCCCCAATCTGTTCTGCTACTTTCTCTATAAATTCTTGTATTCTAGCTATTTCATATAAATGGATTCACACACAAAACAACAACAACAAAGTAAAGCATATGGAACTGATGGCAGAAGACTTGGATTCAAAAGCCCATCTCTCCCACTTACTTTTGACCTTGAACAAGTAACTTCACTTCCCTGAGCTGGCTCTATCTATGACACAGGAGTTTTATGAGGATCAAGTAAGACCAGGCTGTTGTTGCTAAGTATGCCCTAAATTGCTGTACCCTGTGTAAAGACAATAAGCAGAAGAGTAAGTCTCTTAGACCTCAGTGTCTGCAGAAAGAAAACTGGACAAATTTTTCTACAAAAGAATGGTCTGGGTCTAGCTGGGTTCCATAAATTAAACTGGGGGCAATATAAACAGTATCCATTTTCAGTGTTGACAAAAGTAAAACCTGGTTTGAATGACATTTGGGGATTCAGGGATACAAATTCTAGGCTGTGATCTTAGGTCAATGTACACCCCTTTGCATAGTATGGTGGTTAATTTTATGTGTCAGTTTAGCTGGATTAGGTGTCCAGGTTAGTCAAATACCAGCTTCCCCTATAGAATTCATTCTTGCCACCCCCACAATTGCATGAGTCAAGTCCTTATAAGAAATTTATTGTTTTGTATGTCTGAGATCTTGGGCCACATTATATTTATGGTCAATACCTGTTTCTTTGTGCCTGATTCCTTGGGCCATTCTTATCAGTTTGATCAGATAAGTATATCTTCACAATATCATTTATGGTGAATGCCTATTTTTGTCTGGGATGGGGGTTTGGTAGGAGGACTGGAGTCTGATTAGTTGAGGTTAGTCAGGCAAGTACTATATGCATGAGTGACTGACCCCTCAAAAAATCCCTAGACACCACGTCTCAGGTGAACTTCCCTAGTTGGCAACATTTGGCATGTGTTGTCACATATCATTGCTGGGAAAATTAAGTACATCCCCACAGAGTACCACTGGGAGGGGACACCTGCTTTCTCTTGCATTCACCTTATGTGCTCTTTCCCTTTGTTGATAATCTGTATCCTTTCACTATAATAAAACATACTCATAAGTATATAAGCTTTTTCTGAGTCCTGTGAGTTGTTCTGCCAAATAATTGAGTCTGAGGGTAGTTTGAGAGATCCCTGGTACGATCTGCTACTGCTGTCTCATTGCCTCTTGTTGATTTTTATGACTTTCCCTCAGTCTATCCTAAAACTAAAGAACCTTGTCCCCAACTCCAACCCCATGATTAGTGCCTGACTGATCCAGTCCCAATTCCCAAGAGGCACTAGCATTTTTATAGGCCCCTTCCCCTCATCCTAACAACATATTTAAATATACTTTCCTTAAAAAAAATCTTAGTCCAGTTCATTCTCAATCTACCATCCCATCACAATTCTTCCCTTTAACATAACTCCTTCCTAGAAGATGAATGGATAATTGCATCCTTAATTATTTCAATCTATCAATCAATCTGTCCTATTTTACCTCAACTCAGCAGATCACTAATGACTTTCTAATTGCTTAATCCAATGGTCTCCTGGCTTCTTATTCTATGTGTGATTGCTGAATCTTTAGACACTGTTGATACCTCTTCCTGCTTGAAATTCTTATTTTTTCATCTTCCATGAGATGGCTGTCTGAATTCTCTTGCACCTCTGATGGCTCTTTCTAAGTCTCTCTCTTTCTTGGCTTTTGCTTGGTCTTAATTTGTACATTATTCAGTTCTCATCTATTCTCTCTCTACATTTTCTTTAAGAAATAGCATGCAATCTCATATTTTTATTTCCATCCTTTCAAAGTGCAGTCTTAAACCTAATTCTCCAGCTTTGACATCTCCTGATCTCCTGATCCATTTTTCCAACTGGCAGCCAGATATCTTCCAGCTAGGTGTTTCACAGATATGGAAATTTATTAATTTACATAAACAAAACATTGGAAGGCAGTGGTAAAATTGACCTTATGGATGACTGAACCAGGGATCTGAATGCCATGGATTGTCTCCTCTGTTTCTTCTGTCTGCTTCATTCTGTCAGCCAACTTTTCCATGACATTGGAACCATGGCTATCAACTGCTCCTGAGCTTATCCCAACTTCATCTCATAAAGAAAAGACTTCTCTTTCATTAATTGGATTTCATGGGGGGGTCTTTGCCTGAGTGTATCAGAGTTCAACCAGTAAAGTGGAATGAGTAGGATTACACTCCAAAAAGTATGAACTATTCTACAAGAAAGACAATGAATTTAAAGAGAAAGGTGTAGGTACTCAGCACTGAAAACTGCTGGCCAATCAGAAGATACAACTTTTAGTGTAGGCAGTTACCAACTTAAGTAACAAATTGCTGAATGTTCTGATTTTACCCAGTATGCAATATACCCAGACAGGGGAAAACAGTGCACTTATTGTCTGCATCCCCAATCCACCAATCGATGAAAAAAATGCCACCTCATCAGTTACTATGTTAATCCAGGTAAAAATAAGCAAGGATGCAGAGGAGTTGCACAAAAATTTTACTGGAGATAAAGGATGTCTGCAAATATGATGTTTTCTGAGGAATGATTGACAAGTTGCTGCTCCCTCCACCACCCCCTTAAACTTTAGTCAGTTTTTTCTTCTCTTCTACTTTGACATTCTAAGAACTTGTAGATAACTTAAAAACTTTTGTGAGAAAAATTAATATGACTAACAAAACATTTAAATGTTATGTGTCAAGAAACTGTATCCTCCCCTCCTAAGAATTGCCTTCTGTGAAAAATACATGTGAATGAAATTTTTTGGAAGATTAAAAAAAAATTGTGGAAGATTAGGGAAAAAAAATATATATATATATACATATATATATATATATATATATATAGAGAGAGAGAGAGAGAGAGAGAGAGGAAAGGTGGGGGAGGAAGGGGGAGAGACAGAGAGAGGGATTTATTACAAGGAATCAGGAATCATCTTATGAAATTTGGGGGTCTGGTTGATAAAGTACAAGTACAGGGCAGGAGTCAGAGGAGATCATGAGCAGGCTGGAACCCCCACAGGCAGGAGCTGAAGCTTTTTGTCCATGGGGAGAATCTGTCAACTCAAGGAAGGCCTAATCCCTCTTTTATGGGCCTTCTAACTGATTAATTCAAATTCATTCAGATTAGTATCCATTTTGGTTAAAGTCAAATTACTCTAGACTTTAGTCACACTCGCAAAATCCCATTCTACAACACCTAGATCAACGTTTGACTGAAAATGTGTCTCTGCTACAAAATAGTCCTAGCTCCCACGTTCTGTCTTCCAACTTTCATGAGAGAATATCCACTGTTGCTGGCCTTAATCAGAAACATACTGGAAAGTGGATTCTGGGGACTGTAGTTCAGCCCAGCCAGACGACACATCAAAAGCCATCACAGCTGAGCTTATGCCCTAAACTAGCCTGTATGGCCATGAGTGTAGCCCCCACCGTCATTAGAACTAAATGTTTGGTATGGGGATTAAGCAGTTTCTCCCCAAAAGAGGGTTATTTGTGTCTGTTTTAACACATTATTCGCTATTTTAAAGCCATACACTTCCATGCCTCTGTGTTTCTGTTCATGTTATTGCCAATGAAGGATCTTTCTGTCTTTCCTCTACACTTTGAAATCTTTCTTATCTTTTAAGACTCAGTTCAAATATAACTGTTTTGTGATACCTGCCGTTATCTACAGTCAGAACCAATTTCTCATTTTGTGCTAATTTAACCATTCAGTTTGCACTTTTATCATGATATCATGGTCTTATAGTTGTGTGTATATATGTCAATCATCAGGTTAGAGAACAGAAAAAAAGGTGCTTCAATCATGTTTATACCCCCAATTAGTAGTGATGTCCATGAGTAGCTGGGGATTTAGATTTAGCCCCCTCCATAATTCTCCAGTGCCCCCAATTCCAACCCTATAAGTTGAAAATTTAAGTGCAAAGCATAATTTTTATGCAAAAAACAGTGTCAGGACAAGTCCTTTAACCTCTCCTACCCACCAGATTACAACCGATAGACACAACCCATATGAATATTTGGGAGTCACTACCAACCCTAGTGTTTTGATCATCATAAATATTTTAATTGAATTTGATAAAAGCAAAATGTTACCAGTCTCTCTTTAAACATTCCCATTCATTTACAATTAATCATCTCACTGGTTATATAATAAGCGTTTGAAAATTAAGGTCTTTAAGTAATAAAAATTGGTGCAAGATTCTAGAATTAGAGTATGCATAAATAGAGAAGGAGATTTAATTTGGATACATTTTATAAAATGTAGAATTATTTTATATGCATGGCTAAATAAATTGCATAAAGACTTAATCATTACTCATGAATAAATGGATTGTAAATCACACACAAAGGAATTACAAAGGTCATTTTTTTAAAATGACACATTCATAATCAACATAATTGTTTCTGTGACCATACCCATCGCTGTCTTTTTACAAAACATGACTACTGGATCATAACCAAAATTGTCAGCTGAATTCCAGCTGCAGAATTCATGTTTCTCATAACTATATGAGAGGTAGAAAGAACACAGTCTCATTTTCAAACCCTGAGTTGAAACTACAGTGTTAGCTGGAAAACAATAAACTTTAACTTTTAAACTGAGTGTATTTTATATGGAAAGCACTGAGAAAGAATAAATATGGAACCAGTGACAGTATATTTCTGACACATTCCAGATTTTAGCCTAAGTTAAAAGGGGTAGCTATGTGCTACAGAAAAAACTTCCCAGACTACCAACAGATAATGCATAAAGCTGTCTAAAATAATCTCACTAAGGCTGGTATTTATTGAACAGTTACAGATTCTCATAATATAAACATTCAGTATAAAGCCAAAACATTTTCACACCAGAATTTTAAATTGAATGATTTATATCATTTATTTTCACCTGCACTTTCATATATTTCTTCCAAAAGCAGAAATCTATCCTATGATGTAATAAAAGACAACTTTTTCAGTAAATGTCCACCTGGGATTTTATTTTACTCTTTTTAAATTTTTAGTTGCAGTCCTAGAATTTCAGATTTTTATGTTATACATTTGTTCATTTTTTAACAGCAAGTTTTTAAATTATACAATACTAATATCTGGTGTTGAAGCATGTAGATGAAAAACATGACATACAATACCTTCCTAAGTAGACCTTCTTCTACTATTGTATAAAAGCAAGATGATTTGGCTTTGACCTTCTCAAATTCCTAAATAGTTCAATAATAATGTCTTTTGTTTATTGATATTATATACTTGTCACTGCACTGAACACTGTATATACTCTAATGAAAGTCAGCACAGTAGAGTGACCTAGACATGCAGATATCTGGGTCAAATACCAGCTCAACCACTTAGTAGTTATGTTATCTTGGCAAGTTACTCAAACATTTTTGCGCCTCCATTTACTCATGTATGATTTGGTGATAATAATAGTACTTATCTCACAGGGTTGCAATGAGCATGAAATGATTTAATATGTGAAAAGAGCTTGAAAAACTGTAAGTGCTCAGTAATTGTTAATTGGTTTACTTCTAACCTTACTAAGTAATATGGAACATCCAGCAAGTCATTTACCCTCTTCTGTCAAGGAAAAGTAACAACACCTGCCTTAACTATTTACTAAGGTTGTTGCAAAAACAAAGTAAAAAATTTAATAATTTACACTGATCATGTTAAAAGGTCATTCTAATTAAGTAATTAATCTTTTTTTAATTTAAAAATTTTTTATTTATTGAGATTGTTTACATACCATACAATTATCCAAAGATCCAAAGTGTACAATCAAGCAATCAAACAATCAATTGCCCCTGGTACCATCACACAGCTGCGCATCCATCACCACAATTAATTTTTTTCAATTTTTAGAATATTTTCATTACCCCAGAAAAGAAATACAAAGAAAAGGAAACTCAAATCCTCCCATACCCCTAACTACCCCCCCTCCATTGTTGACTCATAGTATTGGCATAGCACATTTGTTACTGTTGATGAAAGATTGTTAAAATACTACTAACTGTAATTAGTTTGCAATAGGTATAGTTTTCCCTATATGCCCCTCTATTATTTTTTTTTACGTTTCAGAATAGTATTTAATTTTCAGATATTTATAGTCATCTTATTTGATATCACAAAATAGTGGCCATGTTATAAATTTTACAGATAAGGATATTGTTGCACAATTCTCACCATACATAGGTTGCAGACTAAATCTGAGTACAGATCAATACTTCCCCTTCTTCCTCCTTTGTATATTTACAAACATGCCTACACATAACCCTTGCTATTCAAATTATTTTTATCTGAATCAAGGTACTAAATGCATTGAGATAATTTTGTTTTGTTTATAGGAATTCTCACTGTAAACTATACAAGCTTAGGGATCAGAGAGTAAATGGATTTTATTTTTTTTGCCAAACCCTCTATCTGAACTCAGAGGCTAAAATGGTTCAGTATTTTCCATTAACTATGCAATAAACAGCAAATCTTGGGTCCACAATTAATGTTCTTTTGTTTCAGTGTATGAAATAGAAGTTAATAATTGCCACTTAAATTTAATGGTTCAGTGACTGCCATAACAGATGTCTCTCCATATATAAATAGACATTTTCACCAACACTGCTCCCTATATGCCTTTGCTCTATATATCCCATGCCTATCTCCAGACAATGGCATCTAATCTACACCAACCAATAAAATATAATTGAGAATACACATTTTTCAATGGTCTCAAAAAGTATCAGTATTCCTTTGGATTTTTAAAAGAAGTCTATATTTTCAAACTTAAATTTAATAGTTTTTAATTATTTTTAGTCTAATTTGTGTTTTATCAATTAGGAAACTAAGAGCCATCTTATGAGTTAAGTGAGATGACCGCATTTACAATCAGCAAGTCAGAAAAGTGAGGCAAGTATCTTCATCTTCTGACTTCCAGTGTTTCAGAAAGAATACCATACCATAAACCTGAGTTATCCATTTGAAATAGAGTGAAAGAAATGGTAGCATGGAATAGGATGTGATACCAAGTATGTTTTCTCCTTCATAATGTCACCATTCTGCAATGTCTGTTTATTCTTCTCTGAAATATGGAATTAAAAATAATTTAATATAAGGTTGTGTCTTATGATGACTATGATGATAATAAAGCCAAACATATTCAGTGGTCACTATATGGCTTAAATAATGCATCTTCATCTAATATTACAGAACCTTTCTCCATATCTCTCTCTCCTTTCTTTGTTTTTCTGTTGGTAGGGCTCTTTTAGTATCTCAAGTAGGGCAGGTCTTTTATTAGCAAAATCTCTCAGTATTTGTTTGTCTGTGAAAAATTTAAGCTCTCCCTCAGATTTGAAGGAGAGCTTTGCTGGATAAAGTATTCTTGGTTGGCAATTTTTCTCTCTCAGAATTTTAAATATGTCATGCCACTGCCTTCTTGCCTCCATGGTGGCTGCAGAGTGGTCACTACTTAGTCTTATGTTTTTTCCTTTGTACGTGGTGAATTGCTTTTCTCTTGCTGCTTTCAGAACTTGCTCTTTTTCTTCATCATTTGAGAGTCTGATCAGAATATGTCTCAGAGTGGGTTTATTTGGATTTATTCTACTTGGAGTCTGCTGGACACTTATGCTTTGTGTATTTATGTTGTGAAGAAGGTTTGGGAAATTTCTCCAACAATTTCTTTGAATACTCTTTCTAGACCTTTACCTTTCTCTTCCCCTTCTGGGACATCAATGAGTCTTATATTTGGATGTTTTATTTTATCTATCATATCCCTGATTTTGATTTTTTTTATTTTTTTGATTTTTTTGATTTTTTTGATTTTTGATTTTTTTGATTTTTTTCCCCACTGTTTCTTTTGTTCTTTTGTTTTCCATTTTGTCACACTCCAGGCTACTGATTCATTGTTTCTCTTCCTCTAGTCTTGTACTATGAGTACACAGAATATTTTTAATTTGGTTGAGAGTTTCTTTTATTTCCATAAGATCATCTATTTTTTTATTTACTCTTGCAATTTCTTCTTTATGCTCTTCTAGGCTCTTCTTCATGTCTTTTATATCCTGTGCCATGCTCTTCTTCATGTCTTTTATATCCTGTGCCATGTTCTCATTGTCTTTAGTTCTTTCATTAATTGCTCCAAGTACTGCATCTCCTCTGATCTTTTGATTTGGGTGTTTGGGTTTGGGTTATCCATATTGTCTGATTTTTTCATATGCTTTAAAATTTTCTGTTGTTTTTTGGCCTCTTGGCATTTGCTTTACTTGATAGGGTTCTTTTAGGACATGTATGTTAATTCAAAGACTTCTCTCTAATTTGTCAGAGCTACAGCTTGGTGGCGTACACTTTCTCTAACTAACCAACAGGTGGCATCTGTGAGCCACCAATTGTGGGGTCCAATTGGTGCACCAGTTTTGCGTGTGTAGTTGATGCTGTCCGCCCTGAATGTGGGCTGTGTGTCTGAACAGTTAGGGAACAAGGGTGGCTTTAACAATCAAATCTCCCAGGTGTTCCTAGAGGTTTAAGGCTGTTCCAAGAGTCTATACCTTCAGTTCAGTCTCACCATAGATCGTCTCTGTCACTGACCCACAGGTCCTTGGTATTGGCATATGGTCCCTGGGATTTCTGAGTGGGTCCCTCTTCCAAGCTGTGCCCTTCTAGGGCCTCTGCTGAGGGAAGGCTGTGCTACATCACAAGTGTGCACCAACCCTCAAGGGATGTTCTGGGCCACCAGGCCGGGTAGGTGCATTCCCAGCCTGCTGAAAGGATGGGTGAATGGGGCATGTTAATTTCCCCTTTTTCACACTGCTCTGCCTTCCTAGCTCTGGTACAATTAGCTGCAGGTTCGTGAAAGGCTATTGTCCACACCAGAGATTGTAGTGTGTGCACACATTGCTGGAAACACTTCCCATCACACTGGATTTTTTGGTGGGGCTCTGGGCTGTGGCACAGTGCTGGACAGGAGCATTCCCAGCCTGCAGGGAAGATGACTGTAAGGGGTGTGGTTTTTTCCCCCTTTTGGCTAACCTCTGCCTGCCTCACTCCAAGACAATTAGCAGCAGGCACATGAAAGGCTATCATCCACACCAGATACTGAGGCGTACTCACAGGTTGTGGAGACACCGTTCCTTCCACGCTTCCCTGTGAGATTCTCACTGCCATATCTGTAGCCGCTTTTGGGTTTTTAAAAAAGAACTAGTCCACCTCCAAATGCCAACTCACAGTTTCCCACAGTGCAGCATGGCTGCTGGACATTCAGAAGGCTTACTCACCCGTTTCAGAATGCAGACTCCCAGTTTCACCAAGTGCACAGTCCCTGTGGATTTAGCAGACCTTGTCCAGGTGGTGCATCATTGGAACTGGTGTTCTGGGTGACTTTCTGGCTTTTATCTAGTATTTTTCACAGCAGTGTTTTTTGTTTTTTGTTTTTTTTTTGCCCTGTCTCTACTAACCGCCATCTTCTGGAGGTCCAGATCCAGTTTTTACTTACAGATTTTATGCTGTGTTCTCGGGCATTCCTCCCAATTCAGGTTGGTGTATGATGAGTGGATAGCCACGTTTGTCCCCCTGCAGTTATTCCATCTTATTTACTAGTTGTTTCTCATTTTTTCAGTTGTCCCTAGGGGACTACTTGGCTTCCACTCCTCTCTATGCCACCATCTTATATCCTCTCTCCAAGTAATTAATCTTAAAAGAGACAGAATAGATGGAGTTAAGTATGTGCTTAAAATAGGTATAATTGTAAATGAGAGACAATAGAAAAGAAAAAAAAAATAAAATTAAACCAAACTGCTGTCCAGTCCTGAGCTGGGACTTCTGTAAACACTGAACAGAATGTGTAACATGTACAAAGCAAAAACAATAATGTTTACAAAACACAGAAACATGGAAAATAATATAAACATATGATAGAGTAATTGTTTGGGAAAATGCAACATAGTAAGCACTCAATAAATATTAGCCGCATGAATATATTTCTTCAGAACAATCTAGCATATGTGTATTTTTATTTACAACTGGAAAACTGAAGTTCAGTAAATTTAAGTAAATTACCCAAGGTCCACAACACAACTAGAACAATGCAAGAGATGGGACTCAAACCCTAGTCCTTCTACTGACAAAGACTGTACTTCCTCCAAGAGGACAAACTGCCTCTCAGTTCTATGAAATCACATTATGTCAGTATGCCTGAAGCAGGGCAGCAACACACCTTGCCAACAGCTTTAGAAAGATTATGTTTCTTTTCTATTAAAAAGAATTGGAACATATGGATCCAGTGGCCAGACAAGTGGTGATGGCTTCATCGATATCCTAAAGGAAGAGGTTGAATAATTAATTGACGCAAGAGAAAAGCATTAACAGTGCAAGAGTGAGAAGAATCAACATAATTTTCCATAGGTTTGTGTGTAGTCAGTTGTGTATATTATATTTTGTATTGTATTGTGTTGTGTATATTGAATTACATAAGGGAATTTCAAGGAGGCTTTTGCCATGTGCAATTTTAACCTCACATATTGCTTTTAGAACCTAACATTACACTTCCCATCCACTGGAGAGAAGGAAATTTAATCTATTCTCCTTACATGCCACTGTTTCTTATATTTCCTATATTAATGAAGATAGGCTATTATATTCCAAAAATGTTGAAATTCCTGTAGTTTACCTCAGTAGACATTTATTTCTCATTCAAAAAAGCCTAAATTGGTTTTACCTGATCTGTGAGTGGCTCGTCTTCAAGCTGTGATTCAGGGACCCAACCTTCTTTCATATTTTGACTCTATCATCTTCACCACTTTGCTTCTAAGATATCTTTAATCCCCTGTAAAAGGAAAAACAGCATAAAGAATTATAACTGGGAGGTTTTGTAGGTCAAGGCTGGAAGTCTGCAGACTGTACATCATTTCTAATCACATTCCCACTGACTAGAACTCAGTAACATGGTCATACCCATGTTCATGGGAGGACAGAAAATGTGGTCTAGGTCTGTGCACAAGAATATTTGGTGATAAACTAGCCAGTCTGAGGCATAGTCCCTCTCCCTGAAGATGATGTCTCACCCTAGTTTTCTGCATATCTAAATGAGGCAAGCACTATTCTAAATGCAGCCTTCCTAACAAGCTTTCTGGGTTCCCCCAAAACAGATGTGTTTTTGCCATATGTGAACCATTGAATAAGTCTTCACAGTTTTTCTTTTGTTTGTTTCACTTTTTACTTTGTTTTTAAGGCATGTACCCTTAACCTGTTTTTAAGGCAAAATAGCAGAGAGGTCACACTGCAGATTCAAATATCAACAAGTTTGTTTACTAACTTTATGACCTTGGAAAATTGCTTAAACTCTTGGTTTCCTTGTCTATAAAATAACACTTATCTCAAAGTATGGTTAAGAGGCTCAACTAATGTAAAACACATAAAGCTCTTAGAAAGAGCCTAGCATATGGTAAGCACTCAATAAATGTTATCTGTTATCTTAAACCAGCCATTTGTTATCCATTTACTTATCTCATTCCTTTTTAACTATACCATAAACCTCCTGAGGGCCAAGATCAGGCTTTATTCATTTGAGGATCCTATGTATTTCCCCTATGGTACCTTAGAAATACTAGACAATCAATAAATGTTTGTTGAAGCAATGCAAATTATTTCTTTCATAAGTCTCTATAAAGATTTTACATGCACTGTCTTATTTTATATGATGAAAGAGATAAATATATCAGAGCAAAATTCATGATATTTCATCTTCATTTGCAAAATATTAAAATATATTTATAATTTTCCCTATTACTTGCCACAGTTTAGTACATAAATGTCCACCTAAATGCACAGCATGGTATTTATGATTGGGTTTTACCCTGTGTGCCCTTTATATTAATGTAAACTCTTGAACAGTGACCAAAAATCATTACAGCTTCATGTCTGTTCAGTAGCCAGAATGAAATGAATTGGTCTCAGTCCAATTCTTGGTGGACAAGTGTCTAAATCAAAATACACCACCACAATTAGCATTACTTTAGTTAATAGTTTTAACCACTGAGGTCAAGGATAAAGTGAATAATAAAATTTGAACTAACCTTGCAATGCAAATTGTAACTCCCTCCAAAATGGAGGTTGGATAAGTTGAAAGGAATGTCTGCTAACTAGCAAATTCACAAAATAAAAAGAAGAAAGGAACTCCAATGAGGCTGACTAGGTAGTTACGTTACTTCAGAAACCATATTTTCTATGAGTCATTGCTTTCCATAAATAGCCTCAAAAAGTTTTCTTCATGAAAACTCTACCAAAGCTTACAGGACTTTTGGATTACTAACACTTTTTGCAGATAAGGTTGAAAATTTAAATATAAGTATAGTTATTTCATTTCAAAGTCACTAGGTAGAAGACTCACTGGTAGATTTCTAGAAATCAAGAGAAACACAAATATTCCCTAGAGTCCTTACAGAGAAATAGAGGAAGCAACCCCTCTGGATCCCTTGAACTTCATCTTAAGACTTTAAAGTACAAAGGCAAAAAATCTTTCTAGTACAAAAAGATAAAACCCGTCACAGAATTATAGGCTTCTCTATAGTTTATATTTTGAGAGTCCAGACATTTCATTTTTACATATGCATTAATTAAGGTTTGTATAAATTCAGTTGGTTTTCTCAGAATTAGTGATATCCTCTCTTCATGTGCTACTTAGTGTCTACGCTGGAAGATTACTCATTAATAAAAATTCTTATTATGTATGTATGTATGTATTTAACATTGTTCAAAGCACTGAGAAAAACATCAATGAATGAAGTAGGCTGTTCGGGTTTGCTAATGCTGCCGTTATGCAAAATATCAGAAATGGATTGGCTTTTATAATGCAGTTTATTTGGTTACAAATTTACAGTCTGAAGGCCATGAAAACATCCAAATTAAGGCACCAATACAAGTATATCTTCACTGAAGAAAGGCTGTGGGTGTCCAGAAAACCTCTGTTATCTGGGAGGCCATGTGGCTGGCATCTGCTGATCCCAGGTTGTGTTCCAGCTCTCTCTCAGCTCCTGTGCATTCTTGGCTCTTTCTTCCAGGATGTCTCTCTCTAAGCACCTGGGGGTCCTGACTGAGCATATCCCAGGGCAGTATCTAAGCATCAGCATCAGCAAGCATCTGGGCCTGTGTGGCTCTTTTTAAAGTACTCCAGTAAACTAATCAAGACTCACACTGAATGGATGGGGCCGTACCTTCATAGAAATAATCTAATCAAAATTATCATCTATAGGTGAGTGAGTCACATCTCCATGGAAACAACCTAATCCAAATATCCCACAAGATTGGATTAAAACATGTCTTTTGGAGGGACATAATATATCCAAACTGGCACATAGGCAAAACCCTCTGCCCTCATGAAATTAATAGTCTCTGATGGGAGAAACGTAACAAATAAGAAACATATTTAGCAATGCAGTAGAGCAAGGTAAGGGAGATCAGTGTGGATACAATGGAGGTGTGATTGGACTTTTAAATGGGGCAATTAAGTTAGGTTTCATTTAAATATGATGTTTGGGCAGAAATGCAAGATGTTACAAAACAGCTTAAGTTGCAAACATGTTTGAATTAAAATTTGTTTTTAATTAAAACCAAAAGAATTTGCAACTAATGAAAGCCTACTCAGGCTATCTAAGATAAGAACAAAATGGGATCCAATAGAACCCAAGAGAAGGCCACAGCTTGGCCTTAGGAAAATTCTAGATCAGGACCCAGGAAGCCTCCAAGAACTGTCTGTGCTGTTCTCTCCATTTCTCATCTCTGCTTTTCTCACACATCTGCTTCATTCTCTTCTTGCAGACCTGCTCTCTCTGTTTGCCAGTCCACATGGTTGAAGAAGGCTCTCCATGGTTTACTGTTTATACCATTTCATTTACCTGGTTGGAGAGACTTACTAACCATTCCTGAATTACAACTGCAAATTCCTAGGAGAGAGAGTCTCACTGGTCCAGTCAGCTGTGGACAAAGACCTAGGATGATGAAGAACAAAGATAACAGCCCATCACCCATCTCAGCAGAAGAAAGATGAGGGTATGGCTTGTGGACCAACTGAATGGCCCAAAAATAATCTATAGCAGACAGAAGGTAAAGATTTCCTTTTTGGATATTGGATATCACATTTTTCCAAAGACTTCACTGCTTCAGTCCTTCTTTTTTCCACTGTCACACTTTCCTCATTAAAATTTTCCAATTCTATGTCAATTTTTCTTAGTATCTTGTCTCTGATGTAGAAAGGTAAAAAGATCACAGGAAAGGGAATCATAAAACTTTGCTGAAAATCCTAAGTTTTACATTACATAGCCCGTGACCTTGAGCATGCTACTTCATACCACTAAGTACTGATTTTCTCACCTCACCTAGAAAAAACATATATTGAAGTTCTTATCTCATTATTGTATAATTTTTCTTGCTGATTTAAAGACCCAGCTACTTATTCAAAATGTATACAAAAATACGTTTCTTAATTTCTTACATAGGCCAGGCACAGTCATAAGAACAGGGTTGGACAATAGTCAAAACAAAAGGATAAATAAAACCTGGCAAATCTTATGCACTTAAGGAATTATTATTATATGCAAATTAAAATTCTTACCTGTTTTATGATAACCATTACTTAGGTTATTAAATGATGTTTGAAGCAAGGTCCTCCCATGAAAGTGAAGCAGAGATAGTGGGGGTGGGATATATAAGTTCCCAGAGAACAGAAACTGAATTGTTACCTTTAATACTGAAGACATAAACATTTTTTTATAAAACATTTTTTTAAAAACTAAATAGTGATCTTTTGTAGCCCAAGTGCCTTATTCTCTTATCTTGCATCTCTAAGCAGGGAGAGAAATTTCAGGCTAGACACATAATGAGGGTATTTCCATAAAAGGCTAGTGTGCAATATACCATTGTGAAGATAGGACCATAAGATAATTATGAAACAAAAGCATATTTGAGATCATGCACTATTCATATCATAGAATCTGAATTTCAAAGGATGTTCAATCTCCTTTTATCTCCACATTGCTTACTAAAAAATTCAGAAGTCATAATGGTTTTATTTTATTTAACCTCTGATTTCAAGCCCCAATCTCAACATTCACATCCCCCAATGTAAGTAATCCATGAATAGCTACACAATTTGGGATTATTAATTAGAATGAAGTTGGCAGTTTGACTGCAGAGTTCAGCCTGTTTTCTTGTGATTCTTCAATGCGGTTGACTGCCTGCAAACATCGAAATGATTCCCCTGCCATTTTTCTATATATTTAAGCAAACAGACTATTACAAGAACAAAGACCTACTTGGGTTTTCTAATTTGACAGAGGGTTAAAAGAACGCTATTGCAGCTTTGTTTGATTTCTCAACTTATTAAGTACCAAGTGTGTATCCACTTCAACTTGTTTGGAATAGGTTCATTATGGTCTAATAAGCAGTAGTTGGACCTAGAGTTTTTATCCATCCCCAAATGAGCTCAAGCTTGTTTCTCATCATCTCTTTGTTTCATAATTATGTTCGCTTTCAGCCTATTCTGTGGTCGCCTCATGAACGTATTTTCTTTTGTACTGTGTTTCCCTTCATTGTGAATGCCTCGTTATATGTATTAATTTATATTATAGGTCTACAATATAAATTCATCAACTGATTTCAAGGTGTCTACCTTTCTTCAACAACCCATTGACAATTTATAATATAGGTACATGCTCAAATCTTATTAAAAACAATGGAATATAAGCCAAAAAGTCACCAAATAAACAAGAATATAAAATATAAATATTTTGTAACTCAGAGATTGTACTATGTCTAAGCCAAAGGATTTCATGAAAATAATTTATTTGAGAATGTGATTCCAGGAAGCAGATATGAAAGATAGGGCCAGTAAACAAGGAAGTTATTGAATTGAACACCACAGTAAAGCCACTGTTGCTCAGTCTTGCTAAACCTGCTGAGGAAAGTTATAAAATATGTCTCAGAATTGTCCACCAGGAAATATATGAAGAGTCATTTGGCAATTGCTCCCCACCCCCTATTGATCAAGAGTGGCCCCTTAAGGTTTAATTCCTTTGAAATTTTTGATTGCCCATGCATGTTTCTTGTCCAAATTTAACGGATGCTACTTTCCTCCATCCCTTAAAAAGTAAGGCTCAGGACATCAGTTCCTTTAAATATTTGTAGGTAGGCATTTTCTGTGGTATCCTGAGCCATCTTCTGGGTGCTCACAAGTGCTAATTATTAATTTTCAGAAATTTTGCCAGTCGATTTTTAAGCCATTAGTAGTTTGCCAATTTCCCTATACCTTTCATGTCCCCACCTTTTTTTGTATTTGTCACCATTTATATCTTTGAACATTTCATGTCCCAAAATATAGATTTATCATTACTTTTTATGTCTTTGCATTTTAGCACCCATAGAAAGTAAGAAGTAGAATTACATATCAAAGAATACAATACAATAATGCTGGCATTTATAATTACCATAATGGCTACCTTTACCAGATACCTTTATTTTTTTATGCCTCCTTAAACCCCTATCTAGTGTCCTTTCTTTTCAACCTGAAGAACTCCCTTTAGCAATGCTTGCAGGGCAGGTCTAGTGGTAATGAACTCCCTCAGTTTTTGTTTATCTGGGAGTATCTTAATCTCTCCCTCATTTTTGAAAGAAAGTCTCGCCAGATACAAAATTCTTGGATACAAAATTCTTGGTTGGTCATTGTTCTTTTTAGCACTTTTAAGTATTTCAACTTACTGCCTTCTTGCCTCCATGGATTCTGATGAAAAATCTGAACTCAACTAATTGGGACTCCTTTGTACATAACAATTTGCTTTTCTCTTTCAGCTTCCAGAAATCTCTCCTTGTACTTTGCATCTGATAATGTAATCGAATATATGATGGGGTTTATTTATCTTCATATATATCTTATTTGGTGTTCTCTGTGCTTCTTGGATGTGCATAGTCATGTCTTGCTCAATTGGGGAATTTCTTATTGTTTCTTTGAATAGTCTTTCTGTCACTTTCTTTTCTTTCTCCTCCTTCTGGGACCCCCATAATGCTTATGTTCTTACATTTAAAGGTGACTCAGAGGCTATCAGGCAATTTTCACTTTTTATAATTCTTTTTTGTTTCTGCTCCTCAGCCTGACTCATTTCAATTGTCTTGTCTTAACGGTCACTGATCCAGACTTTTGCCAGCTCCAATTGCTGTTGGAATCCTCATGAGAATTTTTCATTTCAGTTATTTTGGTCTTCGTCTTCAGTATTTCTGCTTGTTTCCTTTTTTAAATTTCTGTTTCTTTACAGAGATTCTCATACTGTTTATTCTTGTTTTCCTGATATCTTTCGGTCTTTTCTGTGTATTTTCCTTCATCTCTGAGAATTTTTAAGATCATTTTTTTCATCTTTAAGATTTTTATTAATAATATATGGAGGGAATAACAGCCAAATGCCACAAACCAAAAGGCAACCCAATGTGATGAAGGAAATGAAGGGAAGCAGCATCTCATTTCTGTAGACCCGCAAAGAAAGACAGATCACTATAATTATTACCAATCTACATGGCCATAGAATACTGCCTCCCATTTTCTGATCTGTGTAGTCAGATAACGCTTCAAGCATTAAAAAGACACATTGGAAAGAAGCTCAAGTCATAGGATTGCTCGCCATTGGAAGATGCCAGACACACACTTATTTATAGGTCGTGTTGGTGTCTACTAAACACAAGCTTTGCCCCTGGCAATGGAACTCTGACTGTTTTCTTTGGAGGTTTCATTTTTCTGTATCAGCCACACTTCATTATTTCTGCTAAGCAGTTTGAAAGGACTGTTGTAGCCGGCAGTGTAGTAAACCTTTTCATCGAAAACTTTGCCTTCTTCCCTCAAAAATGCTTGCTAACGTTAAGACTTGTTCTTGATTCTTCTGGGTACTAAAGAATCCAGCGAAAGACTTGACAAATATGACCATCGGTCATCTCGGCTCTGTCTTCAATGAAGACGCCAGGCTCTGAAGGCTGGGGCGGATCGAGGTGCTGCTCCGCGGGGAGATACAAGGGAATAGTGACCGTGCACTGGCTAAAAGCGCCCAAGCCCGGTTCCGCGAAGCTCGTCACTGGGGTTGTCATCTGCATTTTCATCTCTTGCTCGTTTTTGTCTTCGATGTAGCCGCTCAGTTTCGGAAAGCCAGCCTGCATGGCTGAGTTCCAGTCCAGAGATTCCACCGAGGTGTTGACCCACTTGGCGGGTCCGTAGCCGCGGATCCGGTAACTTCAGGGCTGGGCGCCCGCAGGCTCCTGGGCCACGGCGGGTTCCTGCTTGGCCACCTTGCCCACGGGCCGATACCCGAGACAGAGCTGGCGAGCTGCTTTGGGAAGGCTGCACCTGGCACCGAGCGCCTGCTCCCCAAGTAAGATCATTTTTTTAAAGTCTTTGTTTGGTATGTCCACATTCTGTTCTTCTTTACTGGTGTTTTCCAGATTTTTTTCCTCTTCCTTTGAATGGGTCAACATTTCCTGTTTCTTTGTTTTTCCTGTCTTTTTTTTTTTTTTTTTTTTTCACACTGCACATTTTAATATTTTAAAATGTTAACTCTGGGATTTATTCCATGAGATGGCTGTTTCATGATTTTGTAACCAGCTGGTGTCAAGATAGAGATTTTCTTGAGCTTCTGTTCAAGACGAATGCAGTGTGCAGCATCCTCCCTGCGTTTTTTTTTTTTTTTTGCCTGTCTTATCCTAGGCTTGCACTTGTTAATTTTTTGGAGTACCCCTGCTTACAGGCTTTTGAATGCCCCCTCTAATACCCAGAAGACAGACCTCCCTCTCCTTGGTGTTTAAAGTAGGTAAGCCTTTGCCCCAGACTGTCCACCTCTATAATTTCTTATACTCCTTTAGTTATATCAAGTTGCTTTCACTTAGAGGCAAATTCTGGGAGCAGGGGCACACTGGAGAAGATTTTCCAAGTCAGTCTTTCCCAGCTGAAATGGAACCTGGGACCCATGAAGGGGGCCAGGAGTTTCTTCCATAGCTCCCCAAAGCTGGGCTCTCTTGACCTGCCCGGCAAAGGCAGCCCTGGACCCTGTCCCCCACAGCCCTGAGGAAGTGATTTGTCTTTAAGTCTTCTCTACCACCACCTGTGTCTAGGGATGATTGGAACAATGGCTGCCCTCAGAGCTGGGCCTCCAGCTATCTGAAAGTCGCTAATCAAAAGCTGTGATCAGGGACTGATAGTACCCACCCTTGTTCTTGGGGAAGAGGATTTTTATGTCCCTTTCTGTTGCCAGTGAGTTAACCAGGGACTGGACTCCATGGTAGCCTGCCACAAGAGTGTGGGATGGGCACCAGTAATCATCAGTTAAAGAGAGCAACTTACTGGTCTTTATCATCATTTACCAGCCTCTTCCTCCCACTCTTTCCTGGATGCTGTACAGTTTCTACTGGTCTCTGGAGTTTTGAAATATTTCTTTCAAACAGTTCTCACCAGTTTCATAGTTGTTCTGGTGGAAGGACTGAATCTTGGAGATTCATATACCTTCAACTCCCCACAATCTTCCATGATTGCATTCTTAAACTGTAATTTTCCCTAACACTATAAATCAGGATCTTTTTTTTTTTTGTAGCTGCTTGCATAACCCAGGCCTCATCTTAACCTTCACTTTTGCATGATCCAACACCTCTACTACCTAATTCATTGACTTCAGTATGTCTGTAATACCAGAGAGCTGTGTGGCAACTTTGATCTTCATAATACTGATTTTAAGCCTCTACTTCTTTACTTGTTTCCTAGGTCTTGGTTGAATTCCATTTTCTTTCTCCTGTTTCTTAGGTCCATCATTCTACCACTAAAACACAATTGTGTATAGCTCATGCAAATCTAAAGCAATATATAAATCTACTCCTTGAGTTTCAGCCTTTTCCTAACTTTCATAGTCATCCTAAGGAATTTTCTGAAATGTTATTTAATTCAATATTTGCATAATGTTTTTTGTTATTACACACAGCTGTTCTTTCCCATATTTTACTGTTTCACTTATTAACTGCTAATTCCAATACTAATCATAATGGCTGATCAGAAATTTTTAAAAACATTGGAAAAGCTTTAAAAAAAATTAGATGCCAAATATAACACATGCTCTGATTTAAATCCATTATGTTTCTTTCCCAAGATATTTTGAAATTGACTTGAACCAAAGAGCAGCCAGAGAGAACAAAACTAAAAATATCTTAATTTTTATTAACTTTTCTCAGGTTCTAAATACCAGAAGAATGTCACCATGTTGTGATTGCCAGGAAAAGAAAAAGAGGTCCACTACTTTTCTTACTTTCATCATCAAAGCAGCTTTTAGGTGTTGTATTTGTCAAGAATTTTGCTAGTGGAGAAAATCCAGCTTAAGCTAAATAAGCAAAATGGGAATAGGTACAGGAATGAGAGCTGAATATACTTGGATACTTTTTCTCTCCCCCTCCCTTCTCCCTCTCTCATCTCTTCCCCCCCCCCCACATCTTCCTCCCTCCCTCCCCTGCCTTTTACCTCTCTACCTCTCTGCCTCTTTACCTCTTGTCTCTATTTTCCCCTTCTGTTGGCTGTATTCTCAGGCAGACACTCTTCATGTAACAGAAATAACATTCCTAACAGCTATAGGCTTACATATTTACCTATTAGGTGCCCAAAGAGGAAAAGATCCTTTTCATCAAATGCTCAAAAATAGGTGCTCTAGACAGACTTTGGCACAGCAAATAAGAATGTACTTGTCTTTTCTAGACCCAGTCAGTATTGGGGAAATGATATACTCTGACTGGCTAGAACTAGATCACATGCTCTCACCTACATTTGGGGGGAGGCCACATAAAAGCCTATAATAGTAATGGACTTTAAAAAAAAAAAAAAGCAGCAGATGAGAAAAACAGAGTTGTATATACCACAGACTTCCATTAGGACTCTAAAAAGCAGCCTCTTTCTGGCATGAAAATGAACTCTCACTATGAAGGTGTGTACTGACATGAAATACAACTAAGTATGAAGTACTGTTGTTCTTCTGTAAAAGGGCTTCCTCCATTTGAAGTGAAAGAATAATGAATAAGTGGACGAGTGAGTGAGTGATCAAGCACAGACTCAACTTATTTGTCCAGGGTAATTCCTACATTCAGAAACTTCAAGGTGAAACTGACCATTTGTCAATTCTGAAAAGGAGGTATAAACAACTGGGGGTTGATGTAACCATCTGTCCAGTGTGTATCCGCATCCCTAGAGCAGGCCCTGAGCCAGAAGAGCCAACAGAGAGAGCTTAGACCTGGGGAATTGGCCAGGCTTAAACTCAATAGCAAAATACCCAAGACCATGAACTTTCAAGACTTTCTTTTGCAGTTCAAATAACTGTGTAAGTACAAGTAAGTCGTCATCTGATAGTTTCCCTTAAGGCTTTTGGACCCCTGGATTTTATTTGTTGTTTCACGTTTCAATTACCTAAAATCCCATGTTCATTTTCTACCAATCACAGCAGAATTTTATTTTAATCAGAATAGGATATTCAATCACTGATTCATTCATCTAATTTTTTTAAAGTTTTGAACATAAGTCACCTCTTTATAGAAATATTCTTTATTCTTCCTTCCAATACATATATGCTTACCACCCCCCCCCACACACACACACACACACAATTCCAGGCCACACACTTGAGTGAATTTCTTTGCTTGACAGAACATAGCTCCTAAATCTCAATTTTACGATTTATTTCACTGGTTTTGTAATTATGTGTGTATTTCTTTTTATTATATGGCAAATGTGTTGAGAATATAGAATCCTGGATAATTATATCTCTATTTCCAAGCAGAGTTGAAGACTGCAGCAATCATTCAGTAAAACAATTTGTTTATTTCAAATTTTTCCAATAAAAGCACTTCTGTCTGGTGTCTGGTGTAAAATCATTTTTAATTTAGAGGGAATAGGGAGGCTACATAAGGATTCCAAGGGAGCTTTCTAGGTACTCTTAAGGGCTTTAGAAACTTTGCTAAGATGATTTTAAATTCAAACATTAAGTTTTCTTTTCCTTGATATGTGTGAGAAACCTTTAAGACAGAAAAGAAATAACATTCTGTGAACAAAAAAGCAAAAATAGAATTGCCTCAGAGAATGAGGCAGAGATTTTTAAATGACCACAGGTACAAATATTTTACATTCAATGTATGTTTATATATTAGAATCTCATCTCACTTTGGAGTTGATTTGATCCCGTGTGAAGCAGAAAGGAAGGATATCATTATATTTGCTTAACAAATCAGTAACTGGAAATTAGAAAGGTAAGGAACTAGGCCAAGTTCATGAATTAAACTAATACATGAGTTCAGCATGTGATATGGAGCAAAATTAAAATGACAGGGAAGTTTTTCAGTCTCCTTCACTTCTTATTATATTACATTTGATCAGACATATCACCTCTTTAAGCATTATTTTCTTGATTTTAAAATAGGGATAAAATAGAATCCACCTAGTAAAATCATAGTGAAAAGTTTAGGAAATAATATATGGGAAGCAATACTCAATAAGAAGTGCTTGTTTTGCAGTCACTAAGGAAGCTCTCTCTGACTTCACCATACAACTTGCCTCGTTTAAAAAAATGTTTGCCTAGAAAAGGCAGAGAAAATGTAGAAAATAACCATATGTCCCAGCTTGCTGAGATGTAAGAAGAGGAGCACTAGAAAAACTGGCAATTCATTCCAGGGAACAAAAGAAGTGCTACTGGTTGAGAATGGATTGATTGCTATGTGAAAAAGGACTTGTGGCTCAAGATGGTGAAGTAGCCTCAGGGTAAGATGGGCAGGAAAACACTGTATGAATAGTGAGTGTCATTTTCCCATGAGACATTTGCAGGAAGGATGTTAAATACGAGCTAGGACCTATAATAAACAACACAAGGAAATATTTGCAGCCCCATAAAAATTTTCTATATTGAAATGCTAGTCATCAGGACTAAAATACCAGATTAAAGTACTAATATTAAGGAATGAAATGCCAGTGATACTGGTGCATTTTTCATAAGCAAGTTACTTGATATACACAGACCTTTAAAATTTGAAACTATAAAGTTGATGCAGGTGTTTTTATTAGGCTTGAGGAGAAACTGGGTGTGAGCTAAGTATTTTGAGTTCTGGGTTGGCAATTTAGAAAATTTCTCAGAGTCCTTCCAGGTCCATCAGATATACAAATTTCTATTTCATTTAGTATTCAATGAATATTAACATTAGATTTATTCTACTTCTTATGAATCAAACTTCTTCCATTTTAAAAAGTAATCACAGAAATTTTAAGTCCTTTTTAGAGTTTATTTCCATGATGCTTCTCTAAACAGGCAAAAATAATGTGGTAAATAAAGTAATCATCCTAATGTTTGTATTTTGATAACTACTTATTTACCTGAACACCCGTATCTCCTTCTGAAATGAGATGTAAGAGTTCCTCAAAATGTTTCCTAAATTCAAAGAAAGTCATTCAGAGGAAAATATAATTGAAGAACAGAACAGACATTTCTGATACCTGTTTTTATTATTGTTCTTGTTACTGGAAAAAAAGCTACTGGTTTTTTCTGTCTTCTCATTCTTCATATTGTAATGAGGTCTAAGATTAATAATATGCAATTACTACTAGCTCCTTACCTACACTGAAGCTCATCCATCACAAATAATGCTCTTTGCTCATTCAGCTTCTCCCCACTAAACATTTCACCTTGTGCAATCCAGTTCTTTTGTGAAACAGACTCTGATATTGTGCAGAGAAAGATGGAGTAAAAGAAGTGGGAGGAAAGAAAGGACTTTCCACTGAGGCTGAGTAGGTACATATAATAAAGCTTAGAAAGTAAAAAGAGGATGAAAAGAGAAGCTACATGGGCTGGAGTAGCATGAAGAGAGTGAGAGGAATATTTTCTTATTGATAGTTGGGTGTGAAAATAACTGAAAGCCAGAGTAAGAGATAACTGGTGAAAAGAGAGAAGGAAACAGGGATTATGACTATATATTGAGTTTTTACCATAAGGAGCTTTATCATTCTAACACTGGAATTCTCTGTACACATGGGTCCAGGAATCACAAGAGATATACTTGGAAGGCTCACCTAAGATTTTGGAATAATCGTAGGAGACAAATCAGAACTGCTAGGGATTTAGAATGATGATACAAAAGAACAAAGTTCAACCAAGTTTCTCTGAATAATATTAGAAAGTCAAAGAGTTGGAGATGACAATAAAATCAAGTCAGGGGTAAAAAATTGAGAAAAATATCTATTTAGAAGTAAATCAGTCATAAAATCAAGCAAACGGTCCTACATGGGGCTACCACATTGAAGAAATCAAAATATTTTCTTAAGAAGTGTTGACATAGAAAATAGGCTCCACCCACCCATTGATTCACACACACATACACACACACATACACACACACACAATTTCTTAAGAAATTGGACTCCTTATTAGAAGTGAGGGAAGCTCCAGGTTCACCTTAATGGATAAACGAGCAGATTTTGCCCAGCTCTCTGTGGTCAAGACCACATCCTTGGGTATTAGTTGCTAATAGGATATTTAGAAGTAAACCAAATTTCAAATTTTCTGTGCATGATATTTGCTAAAGAACTTGTAAAATTGGCAAGAAATACTATTTTTAAAAGTGAATAAGATGCTGAACCATAATTAGAATATACAACAAACATTGAATAGAAATGTAAAGGATTAGAGGCAGAGAAAAGTCACCATTTTTATTAGCGTCTTCAAGCCTTGCAATAGGACTTCAAAGCTATAAAGATTAGTATTTCTGTAAAGGGAATAATTCACTGCACTAGGGGGTTGTGCATGCTATGGCCTATGGACCAATTCAAGCCCATAACACGTTTGTTTGTTGATTTTTTACTGCTCTGAAAATGGTTTTAAAATGTAAAATGTTTGGGGAAAATATAAAATTAAGAATATTTGTTGATATGTGAAAATTATAAGAAATTCAAATTTCAGAAACTATAATTAAAATTTTGTTGTGACAGAGTCACTCTTTCATTTCCTTATTGCTTATGGTTATTTTTCTCCTACAAAGGCAGAATTGAGTAGTTGGGACAGAAACCATACATGACCTGCCAAGCCTAAAATATTTACATCTGGCCTTTTACAATAAAGGTTTGCTTACCTTTGCATTAGAACAAATGCATAACAGAGTATAAGATAAATGTACATTATCTTATGCATTTATCATAAAACCAGGAGAATGTAATTTGTCTTATGGATAGGATGGATTAACTCTAGTGGACAGTTCCACAAAGGACAAATATAGCAAGTCAGGGAGGCTCAGAAGTAAGTTAAAATGAAGTGATTTAGAGTAAAGAATTCATTAGCCCTATTGGACTTCATGGCTCTTTTAAAAAACTTCCGAGATATTCACTGTTGTCGAAACAAGTGAGGAAGAATTAGAAGCTATCAGAAAAAATGGGATCAACTAAAGATATTCATACTGAAATACTGGGATGAATGATAAACCAGAAAGGATGTAAATTTGTCTCTGTCCTTTAGAGATTGTCCCCACAAGCAGTATCCCAGAGGGCTGGAATAAACAGGTTCTCCAGTCTTGATCAGTGGACTCCATGGACTGGTTATGCATTAGGACCAAACAAGCACCATGGTGCTCACCTGGATTTCTATGCAGAACCTGGCTGGGGAAGAACTGGTTACACGTTTGCTTTGATTTGTCAAAGAGAAACATCTTTCCGTGGTAAACAATAAATAATATTGTTATAAAGCAAACAAACAAAAATTCCTTTCTCAAAATATCATGTACAGATACCTAGAAAGTGAAGGAAATAAATGTTAACCCCCCCATTCCCCAGTCAAAAGTTAGGAAAAAAATGATTGTGATGAACCAATAAGGCTCTGCTGGGCAATGTTCTGAAGCTTTTCAAGATAAATTATACCACACTCGCCAAGCCCTCCTCCTCCCCTACTCCCAGTCAAAGAATGAAAAGAAAGGGAGTCGGTGTGTGGTAGATTGTCAATAAAAATATCTGAAAGTCCCATTTAATTATTGGATTTGCTTTTGAAGGCATCCATGAAAGTTGACCAGGGTGTGTAAAAGGGTGAACATTTTAACATATAAAGTCTTCTTCACTTCATTAAATAAAGATGCACTCTTCCCTATTCAGTTTTCCCCCTCACCCACCCTTTTAAGAAAGCATACATTTCTCAGAATTCCATCATACAGAATCACAGAACAGGCAGAGAAAGGAACAAAAACGTATATGGAATAGGGAAAGACTCTTTAAGAGATCCTGAAATGACCTACATAATAAAAGTAATTAGAGACTGGAAAAATGGAAGAGGAGAAAAACCTGCATTAATTGTGAGACACTGAAAGAGGGGGTTATTATTATTTATTTACTTATTGATTATTCAGGTATTTCTTTCAGGTATTTTTAGAGAAAGATAGACTCTAAAGATATAGAGGGTATTAGAAATTTGGGAAGAAGAGAAAAGAGAAAATGAGAAGTAATCCAGGATTTAAATATTAGAAATTTTATAACACTTAGAAATCTACATATGTCTTTGAATGTGTCTCTCAATAGATGGAACCTGTAGTTCTAGGACTTAAAAAAGTTTATAATATACATTTATCAAGTAGAGTATATATTGAGTAGGTAACAGCTGTTTTAGACCCTTTAATTGCGTTAGTTCTTCATTTACAGGAGTGAATCAGATTCGCAAGCTATGTGACAGTCCATAGGAGTTCACTGCACCCTAAAGATTTTGGGATGACCTGCTTTGGGCATGCCGTCTTGAGTGCACCATTCACTTTCTATATTAGTGTTGATAAATCGAGTGATTTTTCTATAAGTTTTTCCTCTAATTTGTAAACATCACACCATAAATCTACCTCATTTTTGAGGCCATACAATGTCCACTCACTTTTCTAGAAATACAGTGGACCCTCAATTTTCTCTACTCTAGAGAACATTTTGACAGTATGTCTGTTTCTTATGCTCTACAATAATGATAAATATAATCAATGCATAGTGAAATATTTATGTGCACAACTCAGTTTCCAATGCAGTATCTGAATTGCTGTTAGTTCTACTTAAATAAATGCTTAAAAAGTTGCATTTCCTTAATCAAACAAAGCATATGTCACAAAATCCTCAAAATGTAAAAGACCAGCATATTTTGGATGACATTTTAATACGTTAGGGCAGCAGCTCAACAAAACTGTCTCCAACTAGACCTCTCATAAGTGAGGAAATGATTTGATGTTTAAAGATTGAACACATCTTTCAACCTGGAAAATATGGTTAAAAAATATCTTTTGGAGAAATCCTGATATTGACAGCAAGGAGCAGCATAAACAACGAAAAAATGTATCCAAGAGAAATGGCTTTTGATGAATAGCAATAATTACTCCTCCACCAAAGAGTACTATTATTTCAATGAATAGATAAAACAGGATCCATAGGTTTTCATTCAATTCAACAATCATGTACTGAGCATCTTCTATATGAAAGGCAATAGGTGTTGAGACACAAATATGACAAAACTACACACTAATGCGTAACAAATACATTAATTTCTCAGTTATCATACATTAGACTTTTGGAGAAGGAAACAAATTATTCTGACTGAGAGATTGAGGACAGTTTCATGCCACATGTGTGTTTAAACTAGGCTTCAAGGCCTTTAACTGACTGTCACATGAGGGGGGGTGAAGAAAAAGATTGAGCAGAAGTAGAAAAGATCACAGGGAATGACACAGGAAGTAGCAGTGTGAAGAAACTGAAGGAAGTAATTCAAAAGACACTTCAGAGATTGAATTAATAAGACATAATGGCATACAATTTGAGTTACTAGAGATGAGAGAGTCAAGGTTGGAAAGTTTTCATCTCCCTGCAAATTTATATCTCTACTTGACACTGAAAATTCAAGATCAGAGTCAGGTTTTCAGGATAAGGAAATTGATTCTGTTTTGAGCATATTATATTTAGGGTGCCTGTAGGATATCCAACTGGATATGTCCAGCAAGCCATTTAAAATCCTGGTCTTTGGAATACAGGAGAAGTTTCAATCAATTATTTATTATTGATTACTAGATTGAGTACTTATTGTACCATGCACTGTATTGGGAACAGGGAAAAATTAATTAATATGACCCAACTCTTTAATGATTTCTGATCTAATAATGGAGTTAGACCTATAAGCACACTATTACAAAGAAACGTAAAACGTGGTCTTCTTAAAAAAGAAAAAAAAAGGAGATATGTACAAAAAGTTATCGAAGGAAAATGGTATGGATCTATAGCCCCTCTATGATTCTCAGATTCTTTGGTCTCTCTGATCTCATCTCTTGAACAATTACAGGTGGCCACACTCACTTTCTTGTTATTTCTCTAACATTCCAGACATATTCTCTCCTCAGGGCCTTTGCCCTTGCTGCTTCTTTTCAAGCAATGTTCTTCCCACACACATCCCTATGCTTGCTTTCTCATCTCATTCGGGTCTTTACTCAAGTTGCTTATTTTCAGCAGGGCCTTTTATGATCATTATCTAAAATTTTAATCTCCGTTCTCACACTTGCACACATGCACATGCAAGTCCACTCCCCTTTCCTTGTTTTATTTTATTTTTTAATACTCTCCACTAGAATGTAAGTTATATTTGGTCAGAAGTTTTGACCATTTTTTTCCACTGCTATATCACCTGTACCTAAAACAGTACCTGAAACATAGTAGCTTGACAACAAGTATTTATCAAATTAATACACTAATGCTTAATGAATTATAACCCTTGGATAATTATTAAATATATTCCTATGTAAGGAAGGGTAGGAAAAGATGGGGAGGAGCAGTAAAGGGAGGAATGGAAGGAAGAGAGGAAAGAAGGAAGAAGGGAGAGAGGAAGAGAGGGAGGAGAGGAATGGACAGGTAAAAAGGAAAGAATGAAGACAGAGAATAGGCAATGCATTTTCCTAGACAATTTACAGGGTATCAGTGCAAGACACTGCTGACGTTACGAGAGTCTTACCGTCAGAGCTTCCTGTCAGAGTTTACACTGAAGGTAGGACTGAATTATCAGGATGTTGAAATTAATGAGGAAAAGCATACATGATCAAAGAGGAATCCAATAAGCAAATTTTTCTTAGGATATTTCCAACTCAAATGTTACCTCTTCTGTAACATTGAACTTCTCCCAAGCACCAAATTAGAGGTTATCACTCCCTTTTCTGCATTTCTGTATCATTTTGTGTATAAACCTCTCATAGTACTGCTGGAATTCGGAATAACAGATTTTACATTTGTCACTTGCTTCTACCTGACTATGAAATAAAGAGAACAACAATAATGTCCCATTTCTCTTTTATCTCCATTTTAATATATTGCTTATCACACATTAAATGCTCAATAAATATTTGCTGACTTTACTTGTGTGGAGAATACATAAATATAAAGGACAATCTTAGGAGTGAAAAAGAGACTCAAGTTTAACATTAACAGAATCCTCTAACCTCCTCTACCCTCCGGTCCTTTTAGTATATTTGAATGACTGATTAGAAAAAAAAAATACTGTCTATGTAACCATAACCCCAGGTTCTCAGCCATCCAGATCACTCTTCACCCTACACTTAAATTCACAATATCTCTCATCTGGAGCTTCCTTTGTAAATGACCACAGAAAATTCAGACCCCTCTAGCAGTATGTCTAATATTTACTGCTCATCTCCTCTGACAAATGCATATCTATTACTACAAGAAGCAGAGTGTCTCTTTTGACTCACCTCCACTCCAAAATGTACATATAGACTTCTCCCTTTTTTCCATAAATTACCACTCATTTGAGGCTGACCAATTAAACATTTTAAGAGTTTAGAAATACCATCATCATCATCGTCATCATCATCATCATCATGCAAACTGATTTTTCAACCAGAACTCCCCTTTTCTGTGTGCCCCGAGTGACTGTCCCTCCCCTTCACCCAGACTTGTCACTGTGGTGCTGGGACCCACTTCTCACTTAGACTGAAGTGTCTCTTTAAGATTCTCCCTGTACTGAGTCCCTGGACCCCACACCTAGTTTCTGAGTCCTCAAATAACATAACAATAATTTTAACAGAGGCATACTTACCTACAACAAATACATTAGAAACAGATGTTTAGCATCCCAGTCTGAAACATATGCTTTTGAATTATGCCCAGTTTGGATGTCTCTATTGAAAAATTCATTCATATTTTTGGTATTTTTCCTACATCTGAAATACTATAAAGAGGCTTCAAAGTCTAGCTTCCAGAAATAAGAGAGAATTAGCCACCAAAAATTTACAATTTCTACCCTTAGGGCTATAGAAACTTCAGAAATATCAGAGTTCAGTGTCAAAAAAAAAAAAATACATTAAATGAGTTAAGGTAAGTACAGCAATTAAAATTATGGTGGTATAAAGTAATAGCAGACATTGGGAAATCTACAATTTAGTGCCAAGGAAAGCAGGACAGCTTATAAATATTCTCAGACATTCAGAAACTCATTCTTCTTCCTGAAACTGTTATAGTGAGATACCTAAAGTATGTTTTAAAATAAACCTTTCTGAGTACTTATGGTCAGAATATAAACCTTGCTACCCAATGAATAAATGGAAACAATTTTAAAGTTGAAGTGAAATATTGTTTTCCTAAAACTTCCATTTACTGAAACCTCCAGTTCAGTAATAATTGCCTTTGGTTTTGTTTGGAAATTGGATGCACATACCTCAGACCAACTGCTTTCTTTACATATATATGCTCAGATCTTCAAAACCCTTTAAGGTCAGTGTTATTTTCCCTTTTTTAACAGGTGAGCACAGGTAAGAAAACAGATTTATGGCCTCTACAGCGCATGTTCTCAGAATACTATACTACACAGCTACATAGAGAGAGAATATGGTAGACTGTTTACTTATCTGATTGTTTAAATATCAAAGAATACAACGAAGTTAAGAATTATGCAAAGTATAGCCTGAAGATCATTTTTGCTGTGCAAACACATATTAATTGTGGACATGAGACATTTTTATTATTCTACACTATTTCCCTGATCTTTGGTATTATGGTTATATATACTTAACAGACAAGTGAATGTTAAAATATTTTTCTAACCACAGTCTGTCATCTGAATGATCACTTGACTATTCTTTCAAAATACATTTATGTATGTGTTTTCACATTTACAAACACAATATCTATACTTTTTTGTCTGTAACAAATTTAAAACTTTATCTGAATTTATGAGAGTTGTTTTTATTACATTCTTACTAAAAGCAATGACAGTCAAATCTGCAGAGATTTGAGAGAGGGGCACAGAATGAGATAATTTGAAGATTTTTATATTACAAGGGTAATTCACAGAGCAAAGATTAATAACCTCTATAAAACGAAATCCAAAATTACATCTTTCTTGAGATCTGAAGCTAAGAAAATACTGTTTGTTTTAAGGATGCATTGTCTATAATACTTAAGGCAGGTATTTAATACATGCTACTTTAATACTGTGATTTGTAATGAATTTAAATAAGACCTGCCACAGAATATAGGAAGTTTCTACATGTATCTCTTACAGCATTATCACTTAAACACCTTATTTTAAAAAACATTTCTAATTGTTTCATACTGTGTGTGTTGCTTTTATAATGTGTTCAAGTGCCAATAGGATTGATAATTAATTTATAGATTTAAAAAATCTACCTAGCTGCATGTAGGCACTGGGCATATATTTCTATGAATAGTTTAATTAAATACCAAAAAAACAACAACAACAGATATATGTATGCATATAATGTACCAATTCAACTGAGCTAGAATAGGAATTTAATTTTTTTAATTCATTGCAATTTCTTTTCATATTATTCATCTATATTTGGGTGAAATAATGTGTCACCTTGGTTAGGGCTTAACTATTTTTAAACATTAAAACAAACCCAAAGGATTATGAATTTCTAGTTAGTACATTTTACTATCTGCAGTAGAAGTACTAAAGCTTCCTCCTAAAAAATCTAGATTAATGCAAGAAAGAATTAGTGTTTTATTAATGTACTATAGTTACAGAATTTTGCACATTTCTGAAAACTATAAATTAATTATCCTATTGACAGAATTTCTTCAGAGAATTTATTTATCTCAGTGTGTATTCATCTTTTTAAATACTTGTCTGTTTTATAAAAACAATTTGAAATAACTTTTTTATTAATAGAGGTTTCAATTTTAAATTGCTGTAACTGAATGTTTTTCAAAGTCCCAGAGTCCCCAAATCCTTCATCATTTTATACATATATATTTCTTATTATACATTTTCATTTATTTTTAAATACAGTGGTACCTCAGTACTCATCACTAATTGGTTCCAGGAAGTGTGATGAGTACTAAAAATGAGGCATACCAAGCAAATGTTTCCTTGGAATAATGTAAATAAATTTAATGCATTCCCAAACCAAAGACAATGCACATTTTTAAGGCAATATGTAAAAAGATATGGTTGTATATCACTATTTTACATGAGAAATAAACCTAAAAATTAGTAAATACTTAGACTAAATAAAATACAAACTTCACTTTACCTGTTCAGAGAAGAGTCCTTGGCCTAATGGGTTGGTGGAAGTAGAGTGATGAGGAGGAGAGGTTACACGGAGTGTTGCTTGGAAGGAGAGTCCCCCTCCGATAGAACATCGGCACTTGCACTTCAGGTGTGCATTCTCTTTTCTGCCTTTTTTTCAACTTGCACCCAGGCTCTGACACACTCCTTGTCTCCGTCACTAAAAACTTATCCAATGAGGACTGCTGCTGTCTTCTTTTCAGAACTCGTCTAAAATGTGAAATTCTATGGTCATTCAATAAATTCACATTTCTGCTTGTCAGAGCTTTGTCCAAATGGTACTTCTCCTCAAAGTTTTGAACTTCTGCCCATTTAGCACATATTGCTTTTATCAAGGAACTGGGGACACCCTCCCTTATCTCCTCCTCACCTGAAGAAATCTCTTCAGCCACTTCTTGTTGCTGCTCCTTCTATAGTTCCTGCAGCTCCTCAGTGCTGAGCTCTTCATGATGTTCCTCCACTAGCTCCTCAACATCAGCCACTTTTTACTGCTTCTTTATTCTTAGTGATGGTGGAGACCATTGTTCTAGGCATACTGTATTCCCTAGCAAGATCAGTAATACAAACACTGCTCTCATATTTGCCTATTATCATTTTTTTTTTTTTTTTTTTTTTGCCCAATAGTCATGCAAAGTAATTTTCTTTTCTGCTCAGCACTATTACTGCTCATTTTCTTAGGACCCATGATGAAGAAAAAACTGCAAAAATGCAGAAAATAACCACAGAAACTAAGATAAGACTGCAAGGGGATGTGCCCAGGACAAGAGCTTCTGCATGACTAATGTGTGATCCTTTGTTTCAGCTGGAAAGGGTAGTAAGTCATGAGGCAACCAATGCTTGTGCATTGAGTACCGAATGACAAGTAACAGAATAAAATGTTCACATCAATATCTGGAGAGCACCAAATTCAATGAGTTTCAAAGCAGTCTAGTACTAAGGTACCACGGTATGGTCAAACAAAAGAAATAAATTAAGAACATTAAAACCTTGTCAGCATTCTGATAAGTTATATAGAACAAGTTGCCAAGCCAAGCAATCAAAAGATTTTTTTGTGAAATCATTTTTTTTTAGTTAACTTTGCGATTATATATAGTATTAAATCAGTGTTCACTAATCACTGTAGTTAGAACTTTGTAAGTCAAGACTTTTAAAAGCATAATAGGAATGATTGCTCTTAAGTGTAATGAAGCAGCTTGTGACAGACCAGTGCTCCACCTAGAACCAGAAAAGCCGGACAAAATTGAAAATTTAATGAGCTCTTTAGGCAATAAGAATTGTAGGGGCTAAGACTGCAGAGATGGAAGAAACTTGAAGAGGTAAGTTTACTCTGTAAACTTTTTTCCCTGGGTGTATTTGCCAATTATGTTAGGCAGAATTCTAAGATGGCACCCATGACCCACACTCTTGTATAATCACCTCCCCTGAGTGTGGGAGGGAGATGTGAATATGATGGAATAGCACTCCTAGAATTGCATTATGTTATAAAGCACAGTAGACTTCAAGAAAAGGAGAATATCTTTGATGGGTCTTATTTAATCAAGTGATCTTTATCCTGGTACAATAAAAAATTTGAGGCATTAGAGACATGTGATGTAGCAGAGATTATCCATTGCTGGTTTTGAAGAGCAAAATGGATTTTTTACCAGGTGCAGAAGACAGAGGTAGGGCCCTAGAGAACTCACTGGACTCTCAGTAGAAAATCCTCAGGGACAGGAGTGGACCTTACCAGGGTTACAACCAGAGTATCCAGTAGGAATCCTGGTGAGATTAAGGAACTACACTCATTGTCTATTGGATACAGTAAATCCTCTGTAGAGAAGGATAACATCATCTGGAATACCTTCAAGTTTTTATACACAATGTCCAGCATTTAATCAAAGATAAGCTGTCATGCCAAGTCAGAACAATGTACATTCAGAAAAAATACAATAACTAAAATAAAGCATCATAGATGGTTATTCTCTATGAGAAAATTCATGTCAGCGTTTTCTAAAATGAAAGAAAATTATCAAGCAGTCATTTCTACAGCTTGACATTTCATTTTTAATTGAAAACTATAATATATAACTCTATAAAATGCCATATAAAGAACTAATTTCCAATTCCTCATTGGAAAGGGATCAATACAGGTTGTTAGTTATTTATATGATTCATGTCCAGCTATGATATCTGAGAAGAATTCAAATTTTTGTTCTTCAATTATAGAAAATAAAATTAAAGCTCAATTAAGAAACAGAATACTCAATTTGCAACACTCAAGTTGTAGAAATTAGAGGCACAAGAATTCACAGAGTGTTAAAATTTAGGAAATCCTATAAATTTGAGGTTAAACCATTCCTCTGAGGAGTTCTGGGTAACTTTAAAAAGACTTTTAAAATTATTTTGAAAGACACTGTGGTAGGTTGAATCATATCTTCCATAAAGACATATCAAATCTTAACCCCAGGTGCTCTGGGTGTGAACCAATTTATATAGGATCTTTGAAGATTCTATTAAGGTATGCCTTAATCATGGTCCTTATAATGGTGTAGTCCTTATAAGCAAAGGATACTTGGCCATGGTAGTAGAGACCATAGGGGAGACAGAAAGAGATTGTCACATGACAGAGGCAGATTGATTGCCAGCCACCACCATATGCTACACACTTTGGAGAAGACATGGCCTGTCCGTATCTTGATTTTGAACTTCTATCCTCCAAACCCATGAACCAGTAAATTCCTGTTGTGTAAGCCAACCAGTTTGTGGCATTTGTCATAGCAGACCTAGCAAGCTGAGAGAGATACTCCTAATTACTGCCTTTCAAATTTATAAAACATAAATTTTCAAACCTTGTTACAAGTTCCCTATTATCAAGTGTCTTTAATCTAATTTAATGTCCCTCAGAAATGTGAGAAACTAAAAAGAAACTAGCCTAAAGATATATTCTATTTCTTACTCCCTTGTGATAATCTGGTCATAAGGGAACTCAAAAAAAAAAAAAAAAAAAAAGCTTAGCAAGAATTAATCCACTTCATGAAAATCACACTATACTTGTTCTAAAAAAATACAGATATTCATTTACTTATAAGGTGTTGATTCCACCTACATATATATATTTGGGGTTTTGTTCTAAAATATAACATTGAAGCCTTAAAAAAAAAAAAAAAAAAAAACAGATGAACTAGCTAAAATTTTATTGCATAAAGAAAAAAACATAGCCATTTTAAAAACTTCTATTTTCATTTCTACATTAGAAAATTTATCCAGCCCAAAATGGTGTTAACTGCCTATGAAAGATCAGTTTTTATAAGTGAAAATCCTCTTATTTCAGAAAACATATGTTAGTTCAGTAATAATGGATATTAGTGCTGAGGAAGTCATGGACATGCTTAGTGGTCATCTCCTAGCTCTCACTTACCTCCCTCCTTTTCCTTGATTACATGCAGAGGTTTCGGTATGTTTCCAATTCACAGCCTGGCAGAAACATTAAGTCTCAACCATGAAAAACAAGCTTCCCAGAAATGGAATAACTTGTCTCATTCTTTGAACCTTAAACTGGGAACAAGTAACCCAAGCTGCTCATCAGCACAGGAATTCTGCCCAAAGGTTGCTGATGCAAGTTTTTGGCTAAGTGGCAGGACTCCCTCCTACTCAGTTGTATAAAAACCCAACACTTGGGCAGCACAGGGTCCCTCATCTCCAACACATGAGGACCCACCATCCACCAACCTGACCCAAGCAGCTGGCCTCCCTGGGACCAGCCACAGTGGGATTGCTTCCCCTGCTCTTTGGGCCCTTTGTGCTGTGAAAGTAATAAAGTGGTCATTTGCTGAAATTCTCTTCTCTGCCTGAGCCTGAGTTCCCATCATGCACCACATTGCAACTTGCTCCAAAATTAGCTGCTATAATTACCATAGATATAAAATTATTGGTACCCCAAAAAAGGAAAAAATAGTAATCAAAATACCCCATTCTGGGTAAGGGAAGTTTATTGATGTTTAGTAATTAGAGGACCATAATTTTGTTTTCTCAATTAAAAGGTCAAAATATTTTGTGAGATCATAGTTAACTACATCTCACAGAGTTTTAAGATATATTTTACTTAAAATAAAATTGTTAAAGATACCATTTTAATGAAATTAAAATCAAATATAAAACCATTTTTGAAATCATAATGACAAAAGTAAACTAGGAATATATGGGTTCATAGACATTATTAAGAAATGGTATAATTCCAGATTTGTTAATATATGTGAATTACAAGACTTTATCCTTATAACAAGACAGTATTTTCTTACCTTATACCCATTATTGAACATTACAGGTTAGCCTCCCAAAATGGGTCAAAATGAACTACTTCTGCCAATGCTTCCTTTTTTAATAGTCATTGAAATGAAACAAATCTGTAAAATATCTAAGCTCTAGGCTTTAGATATCACTATTAATTGCCTTTTCTGAATTTTGAAGGCTTTCAGTGATTCAACACTTGCATTTATTTCATGGTTGATCAGTATAAAATCTCACATTGGTCCATAAATGTTTTCATTTCTGTACTAGATCCTAGATTGTATACTACAGGTGTATAATAAAAATGACTTAGCAAACCAAATAATGTTGAGGTTTCCAGCTTCCCAGATTCTAACTGCTAGATTGAAGAATGGCTAATAAAAACAAAATAAATGAGACCATACCCCAAGAAATTTATTACCCATACTTATCAAGATTAAGTATACCTTATGGTTTATGTAATTCTTATATCTAAGATGCCTAGGGCTTGCCACATACTTTATTTTAGAGTAGAGGAGGTGAACAAAGAAAGGATGTTTTGTGACCAGAGCCCTTGTTCAACACTTATGTAAAAAATATTTCCATTGTGTCAGCTTTGTACATATGAGAGAAAAGGAGCTTTGGAATTTACAGATCTGGGCTCCAAACCTGCTCCTGCCCCTTATTGGCTATCCGACATTAAACAAGTTACTTAATGTATCTAACCTGAATTTCTTTGTCTATAAAGTGATCACCTTGTAGGTATGTTGTGAAGAATAGATAAAATACATTTAAAGCTCTTAACCCTTAATAGGCATTAAATAAATGGTACCTATTCCTGAATGGCCAGGACCTCCATGTCATATTGTATTTCAAGTGGTTCAAAAGAGTTAATTAACAGAAAACAATATTAACCAATAGTAAATCTGAGGTATGTGTAAAGGAATAAAACTAATGTGTATGGTATGCCCTGCTTCTTGGAACCAAAGTCCAAAATGAACATTTCTCAATTTAACAGTTCCTTTGTTGGTGAGCCATGTCAGGTTTTGACCTGGATTTGAATCTTGCTTGGTTAACTCAACACACCTTTGCCTGAAGTAAATCCTCATCACTATTTACTCCTAAAATTGCTAGATGATTTTGTAGCCTCATCCTAAAGCCCTCCTTGCCTATGAAAATTTTAAAAATATGACACATATGTAAGTTCATTTCCCCTCTCCAGTCTCTATCACCACAAGGACCAGTCTTCACATTCCATTTCAAGGGAAAATTATAATTTTCTTCAGTGCTTTGTTTGTATACTTTGTGGAATACACAATTTATTTCTCTCTAGGTCTTTATTTCCTATTTGGGGTTCATTTTCCAGATAAAGGACATAAAAAGTATCACAGAATTTCTAGGAAATATCATGAATGTACTTATGAAATCATGTAAGATACATATCATTGCTAAATCTGACTCACTTTTAAGATTCGATTAAAATGTCAACTCCAGGAGAGAGAGGAAGATAGCAGCATAGAGAGGAATGGAAGTTAGTTTGTCCCCCTGGAACAACTAATAAACAACCAGGAACAACTAGGAAATAATCTGGAATAACTGTGGGGGGACAAACATGACTCTCTGTTATTCATACACCAACCTGAATGGGGAGGAATGCCTGAGATTCCAGCATAAAATCTGTAAGTAAAAACTGCAGACCTGAGCCAGGAGCCCCCTCCTGCAAAGGCATAAATTACAAAGCCTTGCAGTGATAGAGAACAGCACTCTCCGAGCAAGGGAATATAGCTCAGCTGAGCTCCAACTGGAGTTTTAATTAGCAAACATGGACTGCTCAAAACAAGCTATGAATCCCCAAAAAGCAGACAGAGGCTTTTGGTGATGACTGAACTTGGAGAGCTGGAGGACCTCTCTGGGAGTGTGGGGGAACCCAGACAACCAGGTGCTATCTCTGGCCAATGGGTGTAATTGCCGGTAGCGATGAATTGGCCCTGAAGGGAGGATTTCTGTCCCTTTGTGGCTCAGTGGAGAAAGCCTCAGCCATTTTCAGTTCCCAGCACTCTGACCAAGACAAGGGTGGAGATAACACAGGCAGAGAGAGTATCCAAATGCTAATGACCTCTCCCTAGGGGGTGTATCTTCCCTAAGAGGAAAAAAGTGGGACCCAGCTCTACTACATGCCTTCCACTCAGAACCAAACCCCAGAGCCTGGGGGGAAACAGCCATGGGCCACAACTGCTTACACAAGTCTGGAGTTACAGGCTGACAGGTGCCACCTGCTGGGCAGAGATTTGAAGCCTCATGGGGTGTATCAATCTTCTAAGACAGCCTCAGAGAAACCAGATACTATTGCCTCCTTCCAAGACCTGATCCTGTTCTGGTCTGGGAAAACCTGATTGGGGTAACCAAGGAAACCAGATGCCTAGACAACAGAAATCTACAACCTACACTAAGAAAACCAAAGTTATGGCCCAGTCAAAGGAAGAAACTTACACTTCAACTGAGATACAGGACTTCAAACAACTAATGCTAAATCAATTCAAAAATTTTGGGGAATATATGGCAAAAGAGACGAAGCATATAATGAAAACACTGGGTGTACATAAGGTAGAAATCGAAAGTTCGAAAAAACAACTGGCAGAATCTATGGAAATGAAAGGCACAACACAAGAGATGAAAGACACAATGGAGATGCAACAACAGATCTCAAGAGGCACAAGAAAACACTCAGGAACTGGAGAACAAGACACCTGAAAACCTACACACAAAAGAACAGATAGAGAAAAGAATGTAAAATTATGAGCAACATCTCCGGGAATTAAATGACAACACAAAATGCAGAAATGTTTGTGTCATGGGTGTACCAGAAGGAGAAGAGAAGGGAAAAGGAGCAGAAGCAATAATAGAGGAAATAATCAATGAAAATTTCCCATCTCTTATGAAAGAAATAAAATTAGGGACCCAAGAAGCACAGCATACCCTAAACAGAATAGATCTGAATAGGCCTACACCAAAACACTTAATAATCAGATTATCAAACATCAAAGATAAAGAGAGAATCCTGAAAGCAGCAAGAGAAAAGCTATCCATCACATACAAAGGGAGCTTGATAAGACTATGTGCAGCTTTCTCAATAGAAACAATGGAGGCAAGAAGGAAGTGGGGTGATATATTTAAGATACTGAAAGAGAAACAACACCAACCAGAAATCCTATATCCAGCAAAACTGTCCTTCAAATATGAAGGAGAGCTTAAAATATTCTCTGACAAACAGACAATGACAGAATTTATGAACAAGATAACTGTTCTACAGCAAACACTAAAGGGAGCACTATAGATGGAAAGGAAAAGACAGGAGTGAGAGGTTGGGAAAACAATTTGGGGAGATAGGAGCACTGCAATGTAAGTACACTGAACAAGGATGACTGTGACTATGGTTGAAAGAGGAAGGTTAGGAACATGTGGGACACCAGAAGGAAAAAGGAAAGAGAAAGCCTGGGATTGTATAACTCAGTGAAACCTATGGTGCTCAATGATTGTGATAAAAGGTACAAATATGTTCTTATATGAGGTAAAACAAATGAATGTCAACATTGCAAGGTGTTAAAAATAGGGTGGGATGGAGGGAAAATACAATCAATGCAAACTAAAGACTATAATTAACAGAAACATTGTGTTATGCTTCCTTTAATATAACAAAGGCAATATATCAAATCTAAATGCATATGGCAGGGGGACATAGGGGAAGGTTATGGGACTCTTGGCATTGATGATGTCTGACTCTTTATTCTACTTTAGTTTAATGCTATCTTTCCTTTTGCTGCTTCCTAACTGTCATGTTTCATTTTGTTTTCTCTCTTTTTTTTCTGTTTCTTCTGTCTCTTTACCTTCTTTGACTCTTCCTCCTTCTTTGTGGAAGAAATGTAGATGTCCTTATATAGATAGTGGCAATGGTGGTGAATACATAAATACGTTACTATACATGGAACCATTGATTGTTTACTTAGGATGGAATGTATGGTGTTTGAACAAAACTGAATTTAAAAAAATGGGCTGATGAAGAAATCTTGAGGGCACTATATTGAGTGAAATAAGACAGACACGTAAGGACAAATATTGCAGGGCCTCACTATCTAACCTCATAGACATGAAACATAAGTTACCAGGATATAGAACAAGGCTAAAGAATGGGTAGCAGTTGCTTATTATGAGCAGAATGTTCGACTAGGGTGAACTTAAATGTTTGGAAATGGACAGAGGTGATAGTAGCACATTGTTAGAATGACTAACAGTGCTGAATGGTCTGGGAAGGTGGTGGAAAGGGGAAACTCAGAGTCACATATGTCATCAGAAGGAAAGTTGGATGTTAAAAGTTGGGAATGTATAAAACAGTGAATCTTGCGGTGGACAATGTTCATGATTAACTGTACAAATATTAGAAATCTTTGGATTAGAACAAATGTATGACACTATAACTAGAAGTTAACAATAGAGAGGCATATAGGAAAAAATTATATACCTTTTGCAAACTCTATATTACAGTTAGTAGTATTTTAACATTCTTTCATCAACAGTAACAAATGTACTACACCAAAACTATGAATCAGTAATGGAAGGGGTTGGTTAGGAGTATGGGAGAATTTGAGTTTCCTTTATTTTGTCTTAATTTCTTTTCTAGAGTAATGAAAGTGTCCTAAATATTGAAAAAAAATTAATTTTGGTGATAGATGTACAGCTGTATGATGGTATCATGGGCAACTCATTGTACACTTTGGATCTTTGGATAATTGTATGGTATGTGAACAATCTCAATAAAACATATATATATCAAAAAAAAAATGTTAACTCCATCATTAAAGTTTCCCTAATCAGCCCAGCCCTTCTCTGAATTCCAAGAGCAATTTATAACACTTTCAGTTCATATCACATTTGGCCTTATACTATAGTTTTTAATATATATGGCTTCATTTTTTAAGCACTGGGAACAGCATGAGAAAGAAGAAAGAGTGTGGACTTTGGATGTGAAACAGACCCAAGTTGAAATCCCAGTCTCAAAAATACTGTGTTGCTTTGAAAAAGTTACCTAAATCTTGGTTCACTTTCTTACTTGCTGTGTGATACTTGACCTTTGTGTTCCCTAATTTCCTCATCTATAAAATGGAGATATAGATAATACTTTGCTCATTGACAAGTTTTGTCATGAATTCATGATATATTTCATGTGTGTTGCTTAGAATAGTTACTGATGCATAGCAAGTACATAAAATTATTAGCTTTTATGGTAATACTAACTATAGTAATATTACTAAACTTTTTTTAATTTTCACAATATTTATAATCATGATTTTTTCTTGGGACCATTGTATGAATTAAATTTGATATTTTATAAAGGGAATAGCTGTTATATTTTCTGACACATAGGATGTATTTTGTAAATATAAGTCTCTCCTCTACCCCAAATTGTAATTAAAATTTAATTCTTTTAAGAACAGATGGAGTGTATTATTCATTTGTGAAACCTCAAGGTAAGCTAACAATATTCTTTGCTCATAAATGTCTGAATAAATGTTTTCTGAACTAAACTACAATCATATAGAATCAAATTGAATTGAATTGGATTGGATTGAATAGCTTTCTACCCAAGTAATTTTAATTGGTGGAGCTGGTTTCTCCCAGCAACCTTCAGTGGTTTATCTTTTCAGATTTTGAGAATTTACAGATTCTGATAAATAGTCCTAACATTTGATATCCAAATGTAATATTCCTTTTTCTGGTTGAACATGATATCACAATAAGTTCTCATATTAAATTATTCAGACATCCAGAGAAATCTGTCTTGCTCTTGAATCTAAATAAGTGATATGTTGAACCTTAAAGAAAATTTAAATTTAAAATATGCTATCAACCGTACAACAAAATCCAAAAATGTCTAAAGCAAAAATGAAAACATTATTGTGCTATCTAGGGAAGAATTTTTAATCCATTCCACAATAATTGATGAATGCATATCATATTCATTTCTAGGCAAGACATTGTGGGCTACAGAAACATACAAGAAATGATTATGTTATTTTTAATAGGTAACAAAATTTTAAGTGAAATAAAGCATATAACTGAATGAATATAATATGAAGGAGTTGCTGATTTGTTTGGTAGATGTGCTGGTTTGTATATATTATGTCCCCCAGAAAAAGCCACATTCTTTAATGCAATCTTGTGTTGATTAGATTGATGTGACTCAATCTACTGTGAGTAAAACATTTGTTCGGATGATTTCCATGGAGGTATTACCACACCCATTCAGGGTGGATGTTAATTGGATCTCTGGAGCTGTATAAAGGAGTTCACAGACAGAAGTTGCTCAGAGCAGCTAAGAGTGACATTTTGGAGAGCAACTGAGAGTGACATTTTGAAGAGGAGCTGAAGCTAAGAGAGCACAAAATGCCCCAAGAGCAACATTTTGGAGAATGCCTTTTTGAAATGTAACCTGGGAGCAAGCAGATGCCAGCCACATGCCTTCTGAGCTAACAGAGGTTTTCTGGATGCCAGTGGCCTTTCTCCAGTGAAGGTACCCTGTGGTTGATGCCTTACCTTGGACACTTTATGGCCTTAAGACTGTAACTTTCTAACCAAATAAACCCTCTTTATAAAAGCCAATCCATTTCTGGTGTTTTACAAAATGGCAGTATTAGCAAACTGGAACAGTAGATGTGGAACAAAGTAACCCTATGAGAGCTGAAGACAAGAGTATTTCTAGCCAAAAAATGAGGAAAGACTGAAGATAAGACAGTATTTGAGATAAATATTCAAGGAGGTATAAGCGTATTAATAAGTCAAGATGGACAAAAGATAACAATCAGACTCTCCAGATAGAAGATGGCCAACAAAGATGATTCCCACAATTTTATCTCTTTTGTTACAGGAGACATTAGTGAAAACAACTCGAGCTCTAATGTATTAAATCCTGTGTCCATTTTTCTAGCTATGGCTTGGCTTTGAGAAAGTTAATCAACTTCTAGCCTCAAATTCTCATCTATAAAAAGATATGATACATACCTCACAAGATTTTTGTTTTTTCATGGATCATTTGAGATACTGTATGCATGCTATATGACACATAGCAGGTGTTTGATCAACATTAGTAGTAACAATATTGTTAGTGAAGATTTTTATACAAGGTCATCAATATGTTAGCATTATGTAAAATAATGTTAGATAATGACAAATTTCTTGGTTTTGTGTAAAGGTGTACAACTTAAGGAATCATATATTCCCTGCTTTGTTCCTTTTTCAGAAAGAGAAGACAACAATACCACATGCTTGTTCCATGGTTCTTAAAATGAGGTTTAGGCACTTTGGGCTGCATATAGCAGTATGCTATGGGATACCCAGCAACTCCACTGTATAAAGAGTACGTATATTTCAAGAGATCCAATTTTAGGGAAACTGTAAAGAAGGAGTTAAATATCTAATATCAAAGCACACATAGCAATTGAACAAATAGTTAACAATTCAGCTTTGAAAACCAGACAGACTCAGTTCAGGTCATGTGCCTCCTTGGCCAATCATTCATTAACTTTGTGGACTTGGGAAAGTTTTGTAACCTCTGTGTGCCTGTTTTCTTCATTTATAAAATAGGGATAACCTTTAGTATAACTGTATCACATATAATTTGAAAATTAATGGGGTAATGCTTTTAAACCACTTAAAAGAACCATACCTGACACCAGAGGTGGATTTACCACGAAGCTATAAACTTCAAGCTTAAGGTAACTTCCCTTGCATTGTTCATTCCAAGCCTTGGGAGGCATCCTTGCAATGTAGTCACATGCTCATATATTTGTGTAAAATATGCAAAAATAAGTAACTATTTAGACAGCTGTCTCTTTCTGTTCTATTCCCCCTCCATCAGTTTCCCTTCACTTAAGGTGAATTGGAGCAGACCTGGAATTTTTCCGATACAACTAAGTGTAAACTGACTTAGGGAGATGTTGTTTCAGTTTAATAGGACTAATCTGAATGCATATCTTTTATTGACAATCCCAGTGAGGGAATGCATTCCAGTATTACTCTGACAGCCTATTGTGCTGATTTCACCCAGTGTCATGACATGAAGATTCAGAGAAAAAAGTTGTTATATCCAGAAGATGAACTTGTCCTATAGCACCTGACATGAAAAATATTTGGGTACTAGTGTAGAAGCAAGTTTTGAGATGTATGCGGTCAGAATATAGACTCCAGAAAATTCTTCCAAGTCTTGTAACTCACATATGAAATAAAGTTGATAAAAAGTTTCAATAATTTGTCAACAATCTGAAAACATCAGTCACTATCAATAATGAGTTAGGATGCTGAAAGAAGTTTTTCTAATATTGACAATATTTAAAAAACAATGTCAGCCATTCTAAAAGTACGATTAAATTATCTTTCTTTCCTTGCTATAGAAAATATCATTGTTTAACTTTTGTCATAAGAAAAGGCAGTAAACAAAAGAAAAGAAAAAGCACTACAGAGATGTGCTGTGCAGTTAATTAATAAAACTATTTCACTTTTCCTGATTTTCTGATGCTTTTGTTATTTTCTATGATTTTATTTCCCATTCTAAATAAATGTCCACTTACATACTTAATTCTATTTATATAATTTTATATTCATTTTTCTTAATGAGCCAATAAGAGTTTTATAAGCTTCAGGACTTACAAAAGTTAGATTTGCCTTTGCCCTGAACAAATTCAATATTAAATGGTAAAAACACTAAGCAATTTAATGATATGTGTATGAATATACAAATAAATAGATATATATGAATATTTTAACTGTCCCTATTTTAAATGTAAACCTGAAAGCTCAAAGAAATTTACAGCTCACAGAGCACAGAGATCAGACTGACTCTCTTATATCACCACACATGTAATTTTGAGATGCACTGTTTTGTTCAAACCATTCACTAGATATTTATTGAGCTCCCACAAAATGTTAACTGGAATACAAACTGAACACCTCATGGTCTCCATCTTTAAGGATCAGAATATGTACAGAGACAGAAAGCTGCTGTAAGACATACAAATGATAATGATAAAAAAAAAGAAAACAGGAAGGGTAACAACATTTCTACTTGATTTTGTTAATTTGAAACATTTCATTTTACAATATCTTGGTTCTTTTCTGAGTGTTAGTTATCCTCACGTCTTCCTCAACAGAAATAGCAAGTAAGAGACATTATATAGGCACAAATAATTAGAATGCAAAATATTTCCAGGTATTACAAAGCTAAAGGAATGTTCTGGCAATGATGTATGACCAGCAGAAGAATAGCTCAGAAGAAAACACTGAAATGAGAAAAATGAACTTAGGTAATCATTTTATGTAACTAATGCTATCCTGGAAATTCAAAACCTAATTTTTATAAAATCACTAACCAAATTATTCCTTAATATAACTAAAAACTCCCTTTTTAAAAGTGAAGATTCATTTTTTTATCTTTGTATGCTTTCAGATACTGGCCACATAAAGCATTATATGCCTACAGAAAAATTATTTGGATAAAGGTATATTAAAAGGGATAAGGATATTGGAAAAAAAAAGAAATACCTCATTATAAAATTGGATTAAGGACAGAAATTATTGTTCTCCAACTTTTGAAAAAGAAAAAGTATCTAATAATATTATATATCTAACAATTCATAATGTCTGGCACAAAACAGGTCTTCAATAAATATATGCAAGATAGATTGGAGATAATGAATTAGGTAGAACAGAAAAAAAAAAGAATCAAATTGCAGAATAAAAATGATATTCACAAGAAATAGAGAAAATAATGAAAATCATAACAAAATTGGAATTTTAAAGAGAATTCTGCAGTACTTAATTATAATTTGCTTATTCTTCCCTGTAATACAGGGAAGAATAAGCAAATTATCAGCATTGGAAAAAAAGAAAATTAAATAGTGAGAGATATTTCAGATTTTCATTTTCTAAAGGGATTTAAAGTAAAAGAAGAAAATAAAAGATGGTGTGTATAAAAAATATGTTTAGAAACAGGAAATATAGAATACAACTTTTTGTAATTTATTTATTTTATATTTTATCTCTTTATTTTACATCTCTATTTTCTACATGCAATTAATAAACATTTTATATCTTCACCCCATACTACACACTAAAATTATATTTGAAAATAAATCTAAAACATATAAATGTATTATATACATGTATACATATACTATGTATATATACATATACTATGTATATATATACATATACTATGTATGTGTATGTATGTGGATAGATAGGTAAGTGGGTAGATGATTAGATAGATAGATGACACAGAAGTAGGTTAAAAGGTCAAAAAAACTATTTTCTTTTAATTCTAAACCAAATCCACCACTGGGAGTCAAATATGCAAACATGTCTGGGCATGGTCCAGTGGAGTAGCTCAGATGAGTTGATTCTCTATTTGCATGAGGAGTCATTTGGAAGGAATTTGTGTAAAAGGAAGGAAGATTCAAACAGCCAAATTTGGCCTGATATTTCTAATTTTAATCAAGGGATAAACTGATTCTGGGTATAAGCCAGGTTCTATCAATTGGATTACTATGGAACCAGTTGCTATACAGTAAATCATGAGACCACAGGCTCAGGCACAACAGGGAATCTCAACAAATGACCACTTCATTACTAACACAGCACAACAGGTCCAAAAGAGCATAGAAAGAGGTTCCACCATGGCCAGTGCCAGTGTTGGCCAACAGCTCACATCAGGGTCAGTAGATGGCAACTCTGCGTGCCCTACTTCATGTTAGAAATGACATAGGCTTGCCAGAGAGGTGAGTACTCACACATTGCAGGAGGTGGGGGTCTGTCACTGAGAGTTTTCACCCTGATAAGCACCTAGCACTGCTTGCTCCTAGATTGGAGTTCAAGATACTGTCAGCCTCCTCCATTAGACCTGATGTCCACCCTAGGCTGTAGAATGGAAACATATTGAAATATCTGCACACTATCAAATGAGAGGGGAAAAGACAGGAGTCCAGAAAAAAGGCCACTAAGGGTGTCTCTGACTTCCCCAGCAGTCCACCCCTAGGCCTCTTGACCAGTCCTAGCCTACTCCTCCACATTAACTTCCACAACGTAAACCCACCTCCCACCTTGGACACAAAGGCAGAGACAGGTCAGGTTTATCAGCCCATAGCTCTCAACATTGTTGACAATAAAATTTTGGGCACACCACCAGGTGCAGCACATTATGAGGGCTTCTCCCATGCATACCATTATTCCAGGCCTGTCTGGAGTAATGACTGCATCCATGATTCCCAACTTCCCAGGAGCCAACTGAAAAGATCCCACATAGAATCTGTTTGTACATCTCAGCTTGGTTAAGAATTTTCAAAGGGACAGCCAAAAACCTGAAGGTGCATCACCCTGTCACTGTCCAGCAACCTATGCAAGGAGTGGCCTAATTGGTGGAGGTTTTGTTTTTGCCAAAAAGGAAGATAAACCCGGGAAGGGTACAGCCCACTCCTAGACAATCACTGGTCATCTTAAGGATACTAGCAGAAATATGACTGTCCGCAGAACCCAAGGCTTGCAGATCCAAAAGGGCCTGGTGCAAGCATCTCTCTAGGACCATGACAGCTTCCCTGGTATCCAAGATCTTACTCCACTCAATTTGGAAGGCTTCTGCAAGTGCTAGAAGGGATTTTATTTGTTTGTTTGTTTGTTTTTAAATTTACAATCACTTTATTGCTCTAGAAATTTTAGTTTTTAAACCATCAAAATGCATAGTGATAATGAGGCTAGCCACACACACAGAGACACACACACATATATGTGTGTGTGCACAAAATCAACTGTATATTATGAGGCTACTTCTCCAACTTAGTGGATAAATACAAAAAGACAAAAATAGCTGGTTATAGTTGAGTTCAAGCAAATAAGAGCCATTTGTCAGTTTCCTTTTACCAGGAGTTGCCAGGCAGTGGTAACCCCAACCTCACTGATCTCAGCATGGAGCCAGCCAGCCAGTTCCAGACCTCTTCTTCACTCCACACCCATTCAAGTGTGGGTTCTCAAAGTCTGTTTATCTCCATCTTTCCCCCAAAGGATAGAGACAGCTCACCTTAGGTCCTGTAGCCACAGATTGATACCTCTACCCAGGCCAGAAGGGTAGGGGTTACCCCTCAGTTTAGCCCAGAAAGTCATGAGGCTTGTGTTGCACAAGACATTACTGTATAAAAGGAATGCAAGAGTGATTAAAAGCACCACTCTGAAATCAACTATTCCACACTTCTTGTGCATCCTGCTCACTGCACCAAAATCTGTGGAGCAAGTTGTTATATACAGTGCGTCATGGGAAGACGGGCTCAGGCACAGAAGAGAGTCTCAATAAATGGCCACTTTATTAGTAACACAGCACAAAGGGTTTCTAAAGAGCAGGGGGAGAGGCACCATTGTGGCCAGTGCCCTGGAGAGGCCAACTGTTTGTCATTGTTGGTGGATGGTGGCCCCACATGCCATGCTTTATGTTGGAAAAGAGGGACACCTGTGCTGCCCAATAACTGGATATGTATAAATTCCAGGTAGAGGGGGCCCTGCCACTGAGATTTCCTGCCCTGATAAGCAGCTGGAACAGCTTATTCCTGGTTTCAGTCTCCAGGTTCAGTCAGGCTGTTCCATTAGCTCTAATGTCACCCCTGGGCCATGGAATAGAAACATATTTAAACATCTGCACACAGTAAAGCAAGACCGAAAAAGAATAGGGGTAAGTCACGGCTGGGAGATGGCTGATGGGCATGTACATGACTTTTCCAGCAATAGCTGGTCATAAAACATATGAAAATCTGTTGAATGAGAGATGAGAGAGAATTGGGTTTATTTGCCTTCTTGTTTGTTTGTGTATTTTGAGCTCAACCAGTTTAAAAATGCTATGCCCACCTGAAAGGATAGTAACATTTCATATCTAGATTGCTGGGCATTTTATTTCTGTGTTTCTCTTCACCTGTGCTTAAAATTCTAGATTTTATACTATAAATTCTTTATGTGCCTGCATGTATGTGTCTGCAATCCAGAAAGGCCTATATTTCTGGTTAAGTTAGTGTGAAATATTTTTCTATTTCCAGAGAATAATTAGATTATAATGTCACAAATTAAAGGAGCGCTGTTCTGATAGGTATACAGAGATAAATACGTGATTACAAAAATTTTACTAAAACTCCCAGAAAGTAAAGAAATTTAACATCTAATACTTTATAAGTGCTAGGCTTTTTTAAAAATCTTACAGAAACTCAGAAATGTTTAAAGAATCAAAGAGTAATCTCTGGTGAATGAGATCAGTTTAATAATTTTGATTAACAGAAACATCTATGCTTTTCTCTGACATTGTTTTCAAGTTGTCTGTGTTAAGTGTAACACAAGCATACATTTTTCCTACTAGTGTTTGCTTCTCCTAATCAAATTTTACTTTTTTACTGATAAAATAAGCTAATTTTACCCTTACATAATGCTTAAGATTGTGGAAAAAGTAAATTTGTATTCTACTAATTTCAATCATTATTCTGACAGACTTTGATTTAAACAATAACTATAAAGTAGGTCAACTTGGTGATAATTTCCAAAATCTTTAGGTAACCAAAAACCTTGAACTACTATTAAATTAAATTAATTAATGGATAATCATTGAGTACCTAATTAATTCTAAGTGAAATAGAATACTGAAACGTACAAAACATTAATATACATAATTTTAAAATTTATGTATTTTGCATATTTTATACTATAGGGAATCTATAAGTTGGCATGATTTTAATGAATGTTCATTTTTCCCACTTTAAGAAAGTATAAAAGGGATATGTGTGGCTATAGAAAACAATATTATATATGTTCACAATTTCTGCTAATCTGTTAAAGTGTTTGTGAAAGACAGGCAGTTCTCTGTTATCCATTCCCCTCTGCCAGTTTTCTTCATGAAATAGAAATTACCTATTTTCATTAAAAGTTGTAATGAATATGAGTAGTTGAGACTACACTCGGAGCAACAGTGGCAGAGAAATTAAACTGTTTGCGTTTCAAGGAAAAAAGAGTAACTTGACCCAAAGCAGTCTGAAACTTTTTGGTCTCTGGAGGCCTCCACATTCTTAGGAATTACTGAGGACCTCCAAAAGCTTCTATTTATGTTAGTTATAATTATAAATACTTGCTATATTAGAAATCAAAACTGTTTTTGTAAATATTTTTTGTATAATTATTTGAAGATAGCAGCAATGAATGCATTGCATGTTAAAATAAAATAATAGTTTAATATAATTATGGAATTCATTTTCACCTGGTGGATCCCTAAGAGTTATCCTAACATTGTGTTCTAGAATATGAAAATGCATAATAAAGGACAAAACTTGAAAGGTGAATTTTACTTGCCTTTGTTTATAATGCCTGAGTCTGAAAAGAAGCTATGAATTGTGTTAAAATTTTAGTAAAGTTTGCTCAGTCTTCACGGGCTTGCTTCCTTGGTTTACTGATTAATATCGTCACAAACAATATGAAAGGTAATTCTTTACCTTCTGTTTAATCTGCCCGGTTTGTAAAGATTCTGTGTCTTACCAGAATAATTTTCTGTGTTTTATGTTTATAAAACTTTATTATATTCTTGATTATTTAAGGGAGGAAAGAACAAAAACAAAAGTGTCTTACTTAATCAAAAAACTAAGCTTCTTTACAATACTGTTATCCTCTAAGTTTAATTTTTAAATCTTTATTGTCACTGTAATTAAATGGCCAATCAAGTATCTTAATAAAGGTATTTATCTGTCTTAATAAAGTTTCCAAATCTCTTCTGAAAACTGCCTTGATTTCTGCCTTCCCCAAATCAGATTAAAATATAGAAAAGTAAGATAAAACTTGCAAGATACCTTTACTTCCAAAACTATCTGAGATTTCCCAGAGGACCCATGGAAAATCACAAAGATTTGTTCTTTCACTTCTTAAAAAGAAATGATAGAACAATTACATGGAACTTTGAATAGGAAGTGAGATACGGTAGGTTAATATAGGTTAGAGTGAAATAGTGACACAACCCAATAAATAAATATATTTATTGGGACAGAGAATAAAAAATATGTTTACAGCCTTCCCCCCACCCCCACCCTGAGGAGCTGGGGGAAGGTGCAGAAGTGTTGGACTTCCTCACCTGGACTGGTGTTGATGTTGTCACAAACATTGGGACTGGTGGTTTGATGTACTGAGCGCTCAACAGTGGGACTTGCCCTTATGAACCTCGTTACTGCAAAGGAGAGGCTAAACTTGCATATAATTGTGCCTGAGATCCCCTCTGAGTACCTCTTTGTTGCTCAGATGTGGCCCTCTCTCTCTCTGAGCCACCTTGGCAGGTGAACTCACTGCCCTCCCCCCTACGTGGGACCCGACTCTCAGGGTGTAAATCTCCCTGGCAATGCAGGATATGACTCCTGGGGATGAATCTGGACCAGGCAGCATGGGATTGAGAATATCTTCTTGACCAAAAGGGGGATGCAAAATGAGACAAAATAGTTTCAGTGGCTGAGAGATTTCAAATGGAGTCGAGAGGTCACTCTGGTGGATATTCTTAAGCACGATATAGATAACACCTCTTAGGTTTTAATGCATTGGAATAGCTAGAAGTAAATACCTGAAACTACCAAACTCCAACCCAGTAGTCTGGACTCCTGAAGACAATTATATAATAATGTAGATTACAAAGGGTGACAGTGTGATTGTGAAAACCTTGTGGATCATACTCCCTTTATCTAGTGTATGGATGGATGAGTAGAAAAATGGAGATAAACACTAAATGACAAATAGGGTGGGATGGGGGGATGGTTTGGGTGTTCTTTTTTCACTTTTATTTTTTATTCTTATTCTGATTCTTTCTGATGTAAGGAAAATGTTCAGAAATAGATTGTGGTGATGAAAGCATAACTATATGATCATACTGTGAACAGTTGATTGCATACCATGGATGATTGTATGGTATGTGAATATATTTCAATAAAACTGAATTAAAAAAAAAAAGAAATGGTGGAAATAATTAGGTTTGTTTGATGAGTTTCATGGGAAGAATAGTCAAATCAGAAGTCATTCTCAGCCTTCCCTAGGTTAAACTGTTATAGGTAAAATATTAATACATATATTTCAGAAATTATATGCTTTATGGGAAATCTGTGGCCATTTGTTACTACTCTCACTTTTCATATGTTTAACTTCAGGGAAAACACTGATCAAAGCACTTATGAGATAGTTTTCTCAAGTTTTCATATATTTTTCAGAGTCCTGGTAGTGTTTGTCTAATGATAGTAGTTGTGCTAGGTTGAATTAGCTACCCCAGAGAATCAAAAATCAAAAAAAAAAAAAAAAACCATGTTCTTAATCTTAATTAATTCCTGTGGTATGAACCCATTGTAAACAGGACCTTTTGAAGACATTATTTTAAATTAAGGTATGGCCTTAATCCTTTTATGGCCAGCTTTATGACAGGAAAGCCACAAGGAAGAGTAGAAGCTGGAAATCAACAGAACCAGAAAGAGAAAGGAGAGGACATCACCTTGTGATGGGAAAGCCAAAGAACCTAAGGTTTGCAGGCCAGCCAGAATGCTACCAACCCAAGGAGGAAGCAAACCTTCTAGCCTCTGAAACCATGAGTCAATAAATTCCTGCTGTTAAGCCAATTCATTGTGTGATATTTGTCATAGCAGTTGGAAAACTAAGACAATATTCTACAACAATATAATGTCATCAGTCATAGTTTCAGTTATTATTTAAAATGTTCATAGGCCACAGTCTTACTTCTTTAATTTAAACCTAGCATCTCTGAGGCTAATGATTCATCAAATTAACCTATGAAGTTTTATAAAAATAGAGATATCTAGGCCCTACTCCAGACTTGACTAGGTATTCTTTGTATAGTCTTGATATATATTTCAGATTATTATATATTATAGCTCAAGACTTTTTTCCTCTTCAAAATATATTCCTAGCCATTTTTTTTAATAAATCAGATATAATATTCACTGATTTATTTAAAAAACAAAGATAAATCTCTTTCAACAAAGGACAATCTCAAAGCCTTGTGGAAGAGGACCATATAGGTACTAAACCTATTGACATTTCAATGAATGGAATCTTGGTACAGGCTTCCAACCTGACATTGCTTAGACAACATTTAGAATGTACCAATGTACCCAGTCAGGATTTCCCGAACCCATTTTAATTGATAAGCATGAAAAAGCCAATCCAAGATCCAAAAGAACAAGAATCAATTACACAGGACTGAATGAAGTGATGATGGAAAGTTTAATGTCATTATTTTTTTTTTGGAATGTTATCGTTGCTTTGATGTTCTATTTCCTGAATACATAAGGAAGTCCTTTTTCCTTGTTAAGCTATCTGAACTGCAAAACAATTGAGTAAACTCTGCTTTTGCAAATTGAAATGAAATATTTTAAATGATATCTGAGTCTCTTCTCACTGATCACCAGAATTCAAATATTCTTACCAAGTCTCTTTAATTTTTAGGGTAATATAGTTATTTGCATAAGTTTGATAAGAATGTCTTTCTTTTCACCTGGATATAATTGAACTAAATGATTGTACAACCTAGGTCTTACCTCAGTATCATATTTGAGAACAATGGTCACTTAATCAGTATGTCAAACTGACTTTGAGAAAAAAAGGTTGGTCCTGTTAAGCAGCCAATGCCTACAAAACCCTCCTAGGAATATTGCCTGGTACCTGGCTTGCAGGATCCCTGCCGTACAGGTAATAAGAAAAGTTATTTCCTGGTAAGTCAGGAATCTTAGGAAATTGGGGGTCCTTGAGAAGACAGAAAAGCATCTAAATTTAGAGTTATTGCAAGTGAAGTATGGTGAGGAGAGTATTTTGGACATAGTTTCCCAACCTTGGGATGGTAAATCATGAAAGTGTTTATAAGTCAAATCTGAGATTATCAGTGCAAATGTTCAAACAGAAGTTAATCTTGTGATTTTAGAACTTATCGAATACTGTTTGGCTCTTTATTTGCAAAGAATTTAAGAAGGGAGTTGGCCTTATTTTATAATCAAGAAAATCTTTCTTTGAGATTATAATAATCACAGGGCAGAGAGAAACTATCAAGAAAAGTTGCAGAAGACTTTGAAATCTACCAAAAAGATCATTGGGTGTCTTCAATGGAAAATTACACATTGTGTGGAGCACTCTTTCCTGGTGAGATCTGCTTCTATAGGGTTTGCATCTTCAATTGTCTTTGGCTTATTTTATAACTCTGTTTAAGTTGTAGAAAACAGATAATAGTGCAAATGATTCTTGACCAGAGATGTGCAAATTAATTTTGTCCATAGAATGACATTGATTATTGCATTATGAATATTGACCAGTGTATTAGTCATGGTTCTTCAGAGAAACAGAACCACAAGGAAGTATATATTATAGATACATAGATATAGATACATATAGATATTTGGATATAGCTATATACATACAGATACCTATATCTATTTATAGATATAGATTATAGATATGGAGAGATTTAGAGATCATGATAGAGATAGAGATACAGAGATATGTTAAGAGATTTTTTATAAGGAATTGGTTCACTCAACCATAAGGGCGGCCATACACTTGAAGGCAATTCTGAAGCCCTTAATCCAATTCCCCAGGGAAATATGACTGGCTGGAAATTCTGGCAAGAGCCAATGCTGAAGTTGAGGCAGAAATTTTTCTTCTGACCACTGAAACTTCCATCCCCTAAATAAAGATATCTCTGATATAAAAAACAAAACTCTATACATTGAATAGTATACTCAATGTACTATAGATTTATGAAGTACATAAATGAAGATAGATTTCTAAAAACAGTAATAGTTTTTATCAGTGCTTTTATCACTGCTTATCAGTGTCATGACCATAAGGCACCCAATGGTACTGAAGTTCTATGGTCTTAAGGGAACTTATGCTAATACGCTAACTCCCAAAGTACTGTGGGAAATACTAGTTTTAAGGATTGTTGATAAATATTTTGTGCAAAAAGGATTTAGCGGTTAATTAAAATTTGGATACATTGCTCCCTGTACAGGGTCCTGAAGATTAACAATAAAAATTGTCATATTAGAAGCTCTGAGGGCTCCTGCAATTCTACTCCAATCCTATCTTTGAATTTTAATTAAAACAAAGTTTTCCAAACCTAGTAAGCATTTTCCTCCACAGACACTTATTAAGAGTGCATGGAATAAAATTTTCAGAATAACACTTTAGGGTATGCTGTTCTATGTTATGAATTATATTTTAGATTGTCAGTAAACTCTCAATAGAGTCTCTAAAAATAAGATATTTTTAATGATAGCAATTATAAAGGTTTGTAATAGAAAGAAGTATAAATAGAGATAAGGACAAAAATATAAATCACATGCAATCTCATGTAGGCATAGCTACTTTTAACACTTTCTATTATTTTTCTATGCATGTAGTGTTTTCAATTTCAAATAAAAACATGGAATCATACTGTATGTATTTTTCTATAACCCCTTTACTCATTAGATGTTACAAACATGTTTCTAGGCTGATAAATATTTTTCTAAAACACTATTTTTAATGTCTACATTATATGCTATTTATGGATGTATCATAAGTTATTTAACAAGTTTTCTTATCAATAGGCATTTAAATTCTTCCCAGTTTTTCACTATTACACATGCTGCTATGAGTACCCTTATGGCTATATCTTGGGTCCATCCATAATTGTTTCCCCAGGATCAACTTATAATTCAGACATAGTCGATCAAAGATATGAAAAATTCTAGAGCTTTTGATATGTACAAGTTTTCAGCCTCCCACCTCAGCTGTGTCCTCAAAGCTGTTGGGCTGTACTGTTTGTGCATTACTATTACCAATTCTCTTTCAAGTTCTCAAAGGATGTTTAAACACTTAACACTGTCTTCAAATCTTCAACTCCATTCAGTCACAGCCCTCATTGAGAGAGAAAATCGAACACATCAGAAAAGAATCTTCTTAAGTTCCTTACCTAAAATATTTCTACATACTTACTCTCTCATTTACCTGCTCTCTATTCTGCATCAGCAGCCCCTCCTTTATTGATTTCTTCTTGTTATCTTCCTATATTTAAAAAAAAAAAAACCACAGGCCACTCCAGCTGCCCTCCCCAGCCAAACTTATTCAAAATGTCTACTCATTGTCTTCATTTCCTCACCTCCCCTTAAACCTCATGAAACTACAAATATAACCCACCTCCATCTTGCCAAGCTCATGTTCTTACTGATAATTCTAAAGGAAATTTCTCATTTGGTCCTTATTTCATTTTATCTCTCTGCAGTATTTAATATTCTTGATTACCTTCTTTTTAAACATTCACTTTCCTTGGCTTCTCAAAAACATACTCTTCTATTGTTCTTCCTATCTTTCTGATTCCCTTGATCACTCTCTTTTGATATCTTCTCTTACTCTACCCATGCTTTAAATTCAGCTATTTCTCAAATTTTGTACTAAGCTCTTTTCTCTTGTCTTCTCTCTCTTTTTCTTTTTTCCCTCTTCCCATACAACATATTGTCTCTTGGAAATATAATGCACATTCTTGAGTTGATTTATTATTAATTTCATCTTTATCTCCATGCTATAGCTATAACTATGCATCAGGTTATAGCTATAACTGTAATCAAGTTACTTAATCTCTCTTAGCCTTAGTTTTCTCATCTGTAAATGGGAAAAAGGATATTATATCTATCATAGTTAGTGTAAAGGTCAATGAAAGCATTAAAACAATTTAATGCAGTACCTAAATTTAGTGCAGAGAGGGAGTGCTTAATAAGTATTATCTATTCTTAATCCCTAGTGAATTTAAAATTAAATTAAATTTTAAATAATTTTGGACAAAACAAACATCACATATTATGAAAATCAGGGAATTAGTAGGAAGACAGTCTTTGGTGAATAAAAAAGTTAGTAACACTGAAATAACATTGATTTGTACAAAGTAGACAGTATTAGTGACAGTAAGGTGACACTAGCTGTAATAACAGAAAAGCCTGACACTTTCAATGGCTTGCTACAACAGAATTTTATTTCTTACACACAATTTAGAAGGTGGGAAAGAGGCTTTGTCCCATTCATTCATCCAGCCACACAGACAGATGGATGCTTTATAGGCATATGGTTTTATAGCTGTTATTTTTTCAAGTATTTTGCCACTGCATATCTTACATTCCCATCTTTCTAGATTCTGAGGCAACATTTTTTGCGCTCCTACTAAGTTATTCTATAACTTTTAGGTTTTTTGCCTCAGTTACTACTCACTTCTAATAGCAATGCACATATTAGTTACAGTAACAAAAACCGCTTAAAAGAGAAATGCCAAGATCCCATTGATTAATATGGTAATCCTAGAAAGTGAAACATATTAGTATAATATCATCCTCAATTTCTTGATGAACCATAATTAAGAAATCAAGATGAGTTCTAGCATTTCAAGTAACTGGTAACCAGTTGTATAACTTGGGTGAAGTCATTTATGTCTTCCTGTTTCAAATTTTGTATCTGTAGAATAAAGAGTGTGGTGGAGGAATAAATGTTCTATAATATCCCTTCAACTCTATAATTTGGATAATTTAATGTCATATCAGGATGTTCATAACTAGTACAGAAATCAACAGGATATTAAGAACATAGGTGTATTTAGGGAAACCAATGCCAAACATTTGTCTAAGTATTTATGAATGAAAGAAGGATGAGCAAACATAATAAATGTAGTTTTACAAACATCTACGGGATATCTGTGGTAGGCAGCCTCTAAAATGGTCCCACAGTGATCCCACCTTCTGATATTCACATCCTTGTATAATCTTCTCTGAGTGTGAGGTTAGACTTAGTGATTTTCTTCACAGGATATGGCAAAAGTGATGGGATGTCACTTCTGAAATTAGGTTACCAAAAGAAGAAATCATGAGATAATCAGTGTGTGTTGTTTTCAGCTGCTAAGTTTTGGGGTAAATTGCTATGCCATAGTAAATAACTAATATGATATTTGATTGCTAAATAGCAAGGATATGATTCTCTCAAAAGCTGGTGGTCTGTGGGAAATTACCTCACTTCCGGAAAGAAGCAGCAGAGGAGGTTTTCTTTGCTTCTTCTTGTATTTTCCCTTTGGTCAGCCTCAGTTCCTGCCCAAAGAGGAAAACTGGACTGCTAAGTCAGCAATTTTCTTCCCTTGCATTTTGTACTTTCAGGTCTTAAGGTATTCTGCCTGACAACCCCTCACCCCCTTATGATAACATGTGTAATGCTCCTTAATGGATTAGTGAATCAACTCTTCCACTAACATTTAAAAATACTTTTTAACAAATTTCTTTTCATAATTGAAATTCATATTGACTACAGAAATTTCAGAAAATGCATATTGACTACAGAAATTTCAGAAAATGCAGGTAAGAAAGGGAAAGAAAAATCACCTGTACTGAAATAACCCAGAGATCCACCACTAACATTTTGGTGAATATCCTTCAAGTATTTATTTAATAGATTATCTGGAGCTCTGGTTTTAAATCAATTAGCAATAATAGCATATATATAGTGCTTTCTATGCACCCAGCATTTTCTAAATATTTCACATATATTAATTTATTATATATTTATATATATATATAATATAATTTATTAATATATGTGAAATGGTATTAACTTATATATAATTATTCATATAAGTGAAATATTATATTAACTTATTAATATATGTGAAATGGTATTAATTTATATATTAGTTTCACATACATTGACTTATTAATATATGTGAAATGGTATTAATTTATATATTAATTTATTAATATGTTAATTTATTAATTCATCTTATCATCACAAGGACCTTATTATTATCTCTATGATAAGTAAACTGATGCCAAACATGTCTACATTCACACACATTGTTTTTCTCACTGAGCACTACATTGTGACTTCTTAACACATGATTAAACCCTACTTGTTTACCTTTAACAAAAGCCTTCTAGAGACACAATTTTTTACACTCATAGGTTTGGGTAAATGAGGAAAGCCTGGGAAATCTGAAATAACTGTTTTTTTTTTAAAAAAAATGCATTTTTTACTTCTGCATAAGGCCAGGGCAGAAGTCAGCATTTTTCAGAAGTTACCCTCATGGTCCAGGTGCTGGAGAAAATCATAGATCTATGTAAATGTCACAAGCTGTGTGATCAGGATGAAAGTGGCTGACTTCTGAGGTATCTACTGACTCCTTCCTACAACACCTTAGGCTATATCTTTTTATGCTTTATGAGATCTTCAAAACACATGGGCATAATTTCCTTATTAAGTTCTGAGAATAACAGAGGAGCAAAATTGTGATTTAAAACCTAGGACATTGCATTTTATGATCTCTGGCATTAATCTCATTTGCCAGATTTAGGAATCAGTGGAATGTCAACTCAAGCTGCATTTTAAAATAACTGCTACAGCTCTGTACTGAATAACAGTTGCTAAATATAATTAGCATATTCTATTCTATAGCTTGAGATAAAACATTAAATAGATATGATATATGTAAAACTTTGTGATTAAAATTTCTTTGCCACTGTGGCTCATGGATGATGTAAAAAAAAGTTCATTCTTCATACTATCTATAAATATAAACATATACAATATATTAAATTAAATATTCTCTCAAATTGGCTGTAATAACCATATATTATTATAATATAATACTACATGTCATATATGTAATTACACGTTACTACATTTTTGACCAGTATAGCTATACTCTAAATGTCCTTTCAAATTTAATTTCCAAGAAAATGAAGCTTGTCTGTCTTGTATACCAATGCATCCCCAGTGTCTAGCATGGCTCTGTGCCTGGCACATAATTTATAGGTATTCACTCATTTAATAAATACACATGCCCACATGCTATTAGCAAGGGAATGAGTTACAGAGTACAGATAGAGTCACTTACTCATACATTTGTTTGAATTCAAAATTATTCCTAAAATAATCCACCACTATCACCATCACCCCACTAAGTGGGAAAGAAAGGTCAGAGTGACAGCTATTGCTCTGGAACTCACATGTATCCCTAGATATCCCCTGGTAGCGCATCATTTAGGAAACATTTTCAGTCCCAGAATTTGAGAACCAATCCTATGATCCATATCTCTATCTGCTTGTATTAGAGATATTTCTGTACTTTTGTCTCCAACACAGATTGTGATTCCATAAAAAGACAGAGAGACCCCTTAAAGTCTGGATGAATTGATGTAGAGAAGGACAATATGCTAGTTTCATGATCCATTGTAGAAATGGATATGCTTTTTAATGACAAGGCAGAATATAACTACCTGCATACATACATACACATTATACTCACACAGGTTGACCTAATATACTTTCAACCAAATTTTCACTCTAAACAAAATTTTTCACTCTAAACCAAATTTCACTGTAAACAAAATTTTCACTCTAAACCAAATTAAAGAACTGTAAAGCCTCTCTCCAACTTCTTACAGAGATGTGAAAATTTAAACCCAAATCAGATTCTTCAACAACAAAAGTATTACCTGCAATGGGTTAATGCTGGCATCAATGGGCATAAATCTCAAAGTAGACATAGGTACTAGGATGTAAAATCACCTTGAAAGGCAAATGGTAAAGTAAAATGCAACCAAACAAAATATAGGGACCAATAAAAGGCACAGTCTGGATAATCAGATAGCATTAATATGCATGTGTGTATAAACATGTGTGCATACTTGTGTGTGCATACATTACACATAGAAACAGACAAACTGACAGAGAAGTTCACATTCAGAAGAATGAGGGATCTCTGGCCTACTTCTCTGCATGTCTGGAATTAACAAGGGGGCTCCAGACTTGGAAGAAAAGAGGCTGTAGGGAGAGTTTGGCAGAATAAGAAATGCTCAAGTCCTAGGGGAACTGAGGTATCGGGACATGGTCTTAAGCACAGAAGTGTAAAGCAGCATCCAATATCTTCTGTGATTTTGTTACAGAACAAGAATTTGGTCACTGGATCCAGGCAGAAATCATCAACTTAAACTGAAGAAAGCAAGGCAGAACCAGACTTGAAACAAAAGTGATGAAATGTTTAATTTTTACACTTCCCTCTCTTGAAAGGTCTCTTTCTCATATTTTTCCCTTTTTCTTCCTTACTTTCAATAGGAAAATGAAGTATCTTACTTCTTACAAATTAAGGTCACACATGACAAAACCATAACATCATTTCAACAATGGCAATAGACAAGTAATGATGGGAACAATAATTCTCCCAGACATGGAAGGCTAGGAAAAGTTTTGCTATTGTGCACAAAATCAAATGCTTATCTTTCAGGCATTCAAAGCAAAAGGGGAACATAATACGACACATCACTGTCAATAACTAATAAAGTAGAAAACCAAATTATCAGGAGAGAGATATTTTCCTAGCTCTGAAATATGAGAAGAAACAGTGCATGGGTCTACAAAGGAGGTGCTTTTGAATTACACAGGTAGTATTGTAATAAGGTTTTCAGGTGGACAACAACTGAAACTTTGGGTAAATACTGAATTTCTAGAAATAAAATGGAACATCAGCAAGTGGAGAAGAGATTTATAAAACTAACGGAAATAAGAAGACCAAATAATCACAACAAATAAGGAAGCACAAGGAAGATAAGAAGATAAAAGTGCTAGAATTATTTTCACAATGACCTGGATGTAACAAAATCCAGATGTAAAATTGATGTACAATCCCATGGACCAATATGTGCCAGAGTAAATGCACATTTTTGTAAGGAATATATTCATCATATAGCATATAGGTCTCTCTAGCAAAAGTCATTATACTTCAGAATTCTTGTTAATGTAGTGGCTACTGAATTAAAATTTTAAGATATTTTTTAAAAGCTCTTCATGTTATCTTTTGATATGTTGCTTTTAAAAGCTTGCCCCGTTCCTAAATGCTATATGCCTTTGTAGAGTAAAATTTTGCTCATGTGAAGATGTACAAGAAACAACTCCCTAGGGTTTGAAATCAGGTTGATTAAGGTTTGAATTTAGTTCTTCAATTCATTGGCTCTTTGACTTTGAGCAAATTAATCAGCCACATAGCATTTGGCTTTTTTTTAAATCTACAATGTTGAGTAAGTTCTAACTGTCTGAGTTGTCGTGGTTATTCAATGATACCATGTTCACAATGTTTCTGGTGAGTTTCTACGCAAGTGCTGGATAAATAATAGTGTCTTAGTTTGTCAGGGTGGTATGACAATACTACACAAAGGACTGGCTTAAACAGTGGGGATTTATTGGCTCATGGTTTTGAGGCTAGGATATGTCTAAGATGAAGACATAGGCAAGGCTTGCTTTTTCCTCAAAATCTGTAATGCTTTGCTGCTAGCTGCCAGCAATGTTTTCTTCTTTTGGCTTCTGTGACTTCTGGGTTCTCTTCATAAGGTCTCTAGTAATATGAATTAAATCCTATGCTGATGCAGTAGACCACATCTTAACTAAAAATAACTTCTTCAGGAGATCCTATTTACAATGGATTGACACCCACAGGAATGTGGCTTAAGACTAAAAACATATCTATATGGGTGTACAAAAGCCAATAAGGACACAAATGGGTTGTCCCCTTCACTCTGCTCTGATGGGATAAGGGCTCCAAATTTTCCATAGATAATTGTCATATCACACATCAAGCAATAAAAAACTTTGAAATGAAAGCATGGTCTAAATCGAATAACTTAAGAAAAAATACTTATAAGAATATGTATAGTTTCCTGAAAGACTAAAGTATACAGGATAAGTAAAAATAATATATATGCAATGAAAACAACCTTGGAAAGAACCCTATATATATAGTTTTAAAATTGCTTCACTTTCAACAGTTCATTCTTTGAATATCTACTCAATGTGAAAGGCATCAGGCTGGATAAATATGTACTAAAATAAATTGTTGATGGTTAGTCATAAATTAGTCGAGTTGAGTGTTAGTCAAGTTTTGAGGAAAACACATGAGATTGTTGAAGATAGAACAGATGAGAAGATGCACAATAGTTCCAGAAAAGGGTAATAAAATAACCATGAAGGTTCCTGATTTGCTGGTACATTTAAATCTTAGGAATGCATTCATCATGTAGCATATTGGTACTTCAAATAAATGCAGCTCTGTAGTGATGTTTGCCTCCCATGATATAGCATTTCTTCTTAAAAAGGTTACAGTGGTCACATTTTATCCTAAGAAATTCATAAATACCAGGATTCTTTGCCACAAAATAAACAATATTTATACTCCTGTAAGTTTAACTGCAGTTTTCCCAAATCAAATTGACAGTCTGATTTCTCCTTTGCTAATAAATACAAATCAAATTCAGTTATTCTCTTATCCTGCTCTACCATCTGAGACTCACCAGGGTCTTCTTTTTTTATTTTCATTAAAACAAATTTCTGCAAGATGGCAACCATGCTAGTTTAGTTCTATAAGATTATTTTATGGTTTTTCCTGATGTATTTTGTTACTTAGAAGATATTTCAACATTATGGTTTATCTCAAGTCTCTGGCAAAAAAAAAAAAAAAAATCTTCTAATTGCTTAAGGAAAATTTTTTGAAAAGTTCAAAAAAAAAAAAAAATGACTCTCATGCTGTATGTAATAACTTACTGATAGGGCATAGAAAGCTCCAGTGCACCAAGGAGGGTTGTAGAAAGTAATTCCTCCAGCACTCTCATCTGAAGCTTCCCATGGCTCCCAAAATCTGTGTGAGGTTGGAGTCCCACAGTTAGTTCAGTGGCTGGTTGGCCTTTTGCAGACACATTCTCCATGTTTTAAATGTTGATGTGGAAATAACAGTACATTCTTGGTTAGGCCACAAAAAACTACATTTCACTAAGGGAATTAAAAACTAATGGAAAATCAAAACTGTATTTTAACCATTCCTACATTCAACAAATATTTACTGGGTAGTATTATATGCCAGGTTCTATATTACTTTCTGCAGAAAGATCAATGAGCAAAACAGACAAAAATCTGCATCCTTAAGGAGCTTACATTCTATTAAGGACAGAGAATTACAAACTAGGGCCAATTTATCCACTAAGCATTAGGCACACTGGTTACAGGGCTAAGGCTCATGATATTTCTAGGGGCCCATGAAAATATTTTAATTTCTTTTAAAATCAGAAGAAAAAGGTCTAATATTATACAAATGTGTTGTTTCTGGATTATATTTGCCCTTACACCAATGTAATCATAAAAATATATAATTTTACATATTTTTTGAAGAGGAAGGGGCCCAGGAAGGCAAAGTGCCTAAAGCCCATGAAAGTCATAAGGTTGACCATGTAGTAATCACAATGAATAAGTAAATTATGTCATATATTAGAGGGTGAAAAATTCTGTAGACAAATATTAAGGGACTGTGATAGAGTGTGGAGTAGGGTTGTTTGTAATTTTAAATAAGGTTTTAGAGAAAGCGTAGCTGAGAGGGCAACATTTGTGCACAGACTGGAAGGAGGTGGAAAAGAGGTGATTTCTGGGTGAAGAGCATTCCAGGCACAAAGATAAGCAAATATAAAGCCCTGAGATAGGGTGTGCCCAATATGTGTGAGGAGCAGCAGGGATACAGTCGTAGCTGCAGCAAAGTGATCTCTGGGGAGAGAAGCTGAAGATGAGGTCATAGAGGTCAGGGGTCAGATTGTATAGTGCTTTGTCAGCCTTTTTGTGTTTACTCTGAGTGAGATAGGAAGCACTTGGAGGATTTGAGACAGTATCATTTGCTCTTGCAAGATCTCTGTGGCTGCAGTGTTGAGAATAAACTCTGGCAAGAGCAAGGGTAGGAACTAGGAGACTGTCTTTGGTTAGGTGCCCTGGGAAGTAGATTTTAAGACAGAGAGTAACGAGCAGGAGATTTATTGAGGAGGGTTCTCTGCAGCAGTATCCTAGGTTGGAGTGATGAGGAACTCAGCCTTGGGAAGAGAGAGAAGTGCAAAGTTGCTGTAATGGACAGGCAATCCAGTGGTGTAGCTCTGAACCTAGTATGGTCCTTTAGAATCATCCTAGCTTACTCTAGGTTCCCTATGAGGGACAGGCACTGGATGCGGGCTGACCCTGGAAAGGGGACATAATCTTGAGAAAGACAGTTCCTTTCAGCAGTCAGAGGGAAAAACCTGAAGACGAACACATCTGTGAGCAGCCTTCACTCTTAGAAGCTGGAAACGAAATACCTCAGTCCGGGGGAGGGAGATGGGGGATGTGAACCACGGCACCCACAACAGGCTATTGCAATTATAGAGGAGAGATTCAAATGGCAGGGGAAAATTTGCTGTATGTGGAATTCTATGTGTGTAAATTGCATGGTAGTATGTGTGTGTACATGTGTGCATGTATGTTTGTGTGTCCTAGCAAGGAACATACATTTTATTGCACTCTAAATTTACAAGAGACTTAATTTGGTGCCCAGGATAACCTTGTGATGTAATGAGGACAGATATCCCAATATGCCAATTTTACTGAAGAAGAAAATAAAACTCAGAAATATCAAATGACTTTCCCAGTAACACAGAGGTAGTTAGTGGTAGGGACAAGACTGAAAACGTGGTCTTTGGAATCCATGTCTTGAGCCCTTTCTATGATGTCATATAGCCTAAACATGACATCAGTTATATGGAACTGTTTGGGCTACACAATTCTGAATATCCTTCTATAGTTCATTCTATCACCAAGGGGTTATATGGAAAGAACTTGCTAGTGATTGTCAAATTCACTTCAATTTCTTCCTGGAACAAAAGCTAGACTACATTTGCCAACCTTCCCTCAGTCAGGTGTTGCCATGTGACTGTTGCCCTTGAATGTGAGCAGAAGTGATAGGGATAATTTTCAGGTACATAAATAAAATGCTAGGAAATTGTTTCCCTTCTTTATTCCCCATGTGTTGCTTGGTGCAACTTTGAAAGATATATGTTAAAGATGAAGACACCGTCAGCCTGTATCTTTGAGAAACCCACATATCAGCACCACCACCATCTTCCTCCAGTTCAGAGTTCTGAGCCAGGATCATTTTGATCTTTAGAGAATTAGAAGCCTAAAATGCATACCTTAGTGTGAAATGAACAGTGTAGGTTTGGAATGTTATTTCCTGGCACATCACATGAGCATAACTAACACATCTTATTTATGTCTAATTTTAAGTAACTTAAGGCAAGAAGACACCAAGCTGTTGGCATGTGTGTTTAATCTTTTCACCATCTTGTGAGATCAACTGAAAGAATCTTATTATTCTATTTTTCTAGTAAACCCCTGGGAGACAGCATGGAAATAACAAACAAACAAAAAGTGAATAAAAGCTTCAGGTTGCATCTTTCCAACTTAAAACACCCTGCAGAATTGGGGGGAGGGGGTGCATGTCTCTGTTTCAGAGTTTAGATTTAAAAAATTCCAGGAAAGGATTCTGAACAGCCTGGATTAAACAACATGGTCATGTCAGACAAATCACTAGGGGAGAGACGGTAATAACATTTGATTGGCCTGCGTCATTTGCCTATGTTTGTGGGATGGGTACATGATGGACAGACCGCTACCACCACTATAAGTGAAGAGAAGGACAACCAAGGATACACTTGATATTTCCAGAAGTAAAAGGATAGAAATGGCCAGACAAAACCCACTACTAACTCCTCCAATGTTGTGTTGGCTGCATCTAAAAGGCAAATATACTATAAAACTACAAGAGCTCTTTCCCAGAAACTAATTATAGGAATGTATCTGTACCCCAAGGAAGAAATAGAACTAGAGTCCAGAAAGCCATCCAAAATATCCTTCTGCATTTCATCTAGGCTTCCCTCTGTGTGTATGTTTCCTACTTCTTTCTACATATTGGTATTCTCTTCACTCCTTCTGGGAGGCTAAAAGCAAGTTCAGTTGGTGATACAGTAGTTCATGTGTCCCCAAGATTGACTCACCCCTCAGATCAATATGGCAGGGAAAAGAGGCCACACGACAGCCTTTTAGCTTACATGGCCCATCCATCCACCCAGAAAGAGAAAAATAGAACTTTTCTCAGTTCCAGTTCCATTTTTCCTGGGAAGAAGGATTGAGTAGCCTGTTAAACAAGAAGTTTCCTTCTCCCTGATCCAATGAACTATGTCCAAGGTGAAAGGTTCTCATTGCAAATACTGACTTTTGGGATCTACACCAATGCAGGCAGAGGGCAAGTAAGGTAAATATGCCTAAATGGTGTGCTCTACTGGCTGGTATACTTTACTGCCTTGAGAAAGTTTATTATACTCTCTGAATCTTAGCATCATTATTAATAAAGTGTAGATAATATCTATGTTGCCAGTTTCTTGGGAGCATTAACTACAACAATGTATGAAAAAGAGCCTAGTACATAGAAGGTCATGCACACTGCTTTAAAAGAATTATGGACTAAAATTGGACTACAGAAAAAAATTAATCATGCTTTACCTATTTTGTACAAAGAAAATATTATCTCCTGGATTGATAACTAATTAAATGATTTCCAAGCTCTAGTCCAATTCTTTATTGCCAGTGATTTTTCTCAATTGCTTCCAAATTATTATACAAAAGAAAATCAAATACACTTTCTTAATACAATTCCAATGCATGCCACAGTATAAAGTGATTTCAAAAGACTTCAGTGTATTTTATGCATCAGCAGCCTCTCTTAGTCATTGTGACTAATTTGAATTTGATAGCATTCATTTAGATGTATAATTTCTATTGATCTATACTCAATAGTTTGACAGATATATTAACATTAATCAGTCATAGTTTAATATTTACATATTTTATATATTTTATAAAACATATTTTTGGTGGGTTAAATTATATACTCATAAAAAAATATGGCCTTAATCCATTCATGTGGGTGTGAACACATGATAAATAGAACCTATTGAAAATGTTATTTTCAGTTAAGTTGTGGCCCAATTAAATGAGGTGGGGACTTAATCCTTATTGCTGGAGATTTTAGGATGAGAAAACCATGTGGAGAAGGAGCTGGAAGTCATTGGAACCTGGAAAAGAAAGGAAAAGATGCCAACATGTGCATACAATGGAAAAGTCAAGAACTCAGGGACTACTGGCAGCCAGCTCCCAAACATCGCAGTCTTCAGTGAGAAAGCATTGCCTTCCTTATGCCTCAATTTTGGACTTTTCTTAAGTCTAAAAGCCATGAAGCAATAAATTCCCATTATTTAAACCAAACCATTGTACGGTATTTGTTTTAGCAGCTTGGAAATTAAGACAGTTTTTGGTACTGGAAAGTGGGGTGGGGTACTGCTATTATGAATGCATAAAAATGTGAAAATGGCTTTGGAATTGGGTAATGGGTATGTATTATGGTTCTCTAGAGAAACAGAACCAACAGGAGATATCTGTAAATATGAGATTTTATAAAAGAGTCTCACACAACTGTGGGGATCCACAAGTTCAAGGGCAGGCTGCAAGCTGGCAACTCCAGTGAAGGTTTTCAATGAATACCCCAGGAGAGGCTGGCTGGCTGAAGTAGAGATGAAAACTCTTTTCTGACTGCTGAAGTCATCACTTCTCCTTTTGAAGCCTTCAGCTGATTGGATTAAACATCTCTCATTTTTGAAGGCACTCCCCTTAGTTGATTGTCGATGTAATCAGTTATAGATGCAATCAATTTACTGATGATTTAAGTGCATGAAATGTCCTTGCAGTAGTGGGTAGGCCACCGCTTGCTTGACCAGACAACTGGGCACCATCACCTGGCCAAGTTACACAAAAACATAACCATCACAGGGGTGGTGGCTGGAAGAATTGTGAAGCACTTGATGGAAAAAGCTGAGATTACTTTGAAGAGCCTACTGGTAGAAATATGGACATTAAAATTACCTCTGATGAAGCCTCAGAGGGAAATAATGAATGTGTTATTAGAAATTGGAGGAAAATTGAATTTGGTGAAATTGTGTTCTGATATCACATTGAAAGGGGAATGTGCAAGTGATGAACTTGGATATTTAGGTGAGAAAATTTAAGTGGTTTCTTCTGTACCTTATAGTAAAATGCAAAGAAAAGGGACAAACTGAGTATTAGACTCTTAAGGAAAAAGGAATCAAAAATTGATGATTTTGAAAATTCTCAGCCTGCCCTGTTAGTATTCTCTGAGACCAGGGCTAGAAGCAGTTCTATGAGGGCTCTCCCAGGGCTTCCAGGAAGAGAGTCTCTAGAGAACATGGCTCCATGTGAGGGTTCAAATGACCAACCCTCTTGCTAAAGATGGTCTGCCTGAACATGGATCCAGTCAGTTGAAATCAGGATTGGAAATGCAGTTATCCAGAAAGTCCCTTTGTCTGATGGTTTGAACACCTTCAAATTGCATGCAAACCCAACAAGATTTTTTGTGATATTTGTATGAGCAGAACCTCTGCAAGCCTGGACTGAAAGGGCAGAAAAGGATGAATTGAAGGAAGAATGGCATCGAGGGCAGACCCATGGGAGCAGAAGTCTGGACCAAAGACATCTCCTTGGGCCAAGAGAGAGGGCCCATCCATGTGAGAGGAAAGGGCAGGTCCACCCCTTCATTTTGAAGTGGAAGGCCTTGTACCTAAAGATTCAAGGAGACTACCACCACTCAAATCTTTGGAGAGGTGAGGCCTCCATCTGTGTTCCAGGAAAGCATGGCCACTGTTCCAGTTTGCTGATGCTGCCATTATGCAAAATACCAAAAATGGATTGGCTTTTATAAAGGGGATTTATTAGGTTACAAAGTTACTGTTCTAAGGCCATAAAAGTATCCAAACTGAGGTATCAATAAGAGGATACCTTCAATGAAGAACAGCCGATGGTGTCCAGAACACCTCTGTCAACTAGGAAAGCATGGGGGCTGGCATCTGCTTGTCCTTTGCTCCTGGGTTGTGTTTCAAAATGGCTTTCTCTAAAATGTCTCTGGGCTTTTGTCTTAACTCCTCTCTCTCTGCAACTGTGCATCCTTGCATCTTTCTTTCAGGGTGTTTCTCTCTAAGTGTCTGAGGTCCTCTCTTAGCTCTTCCATGCAAACTCTAGGCTTTATCTCTTAGCTTAGCATCTCCAATTGTCCTGTCCGCAACTCCAAGCATCTCTCAGTGTCAGCAAGCACTGTGTCTGTGTCAGCTCTTAGCGTCTCTCTTAAATACTCCAGTGAACTAATTAAGACCTACCCTGAATAGGTGGGTACACACATCCATGGAAATAATCTAATCAAAAGTATCACCCCCAGTTGGGTGAATCACACCCCCATGGAAACACTCAATTGAAAGGCTCCACCCTAATCAAAAGACTAATAAATCTGCCCCCACAAGATTGCATTAAAGAACATGGCTTTTCAGGGGACATACTATATCCAAACTGGCACATTCCAACACCTTACTCCCAAAAGACATGTTCTTTTCAAATGCAAAAATACATTAATTCCATCACAATATAGATAAGTACAAAGTCCTAACATTCTCCTCTGACTATGGACCTGTGCAACTCAGAACAAGTTATCTGTTGCCAATAGGCAAAGCCAGGACAGTCATAGGATAAACATTCCCATTGCCATAGGGAGAAACTGAAATGAAAACAGGGGCCAAAGTCCCTAAATAGTTCCTAAAACCTACAGGGCAAACTTCATTAGATTTCAAAGTCTGAGAGTCACCCACAGAATGACATGTTTGCCTTGGGGCTTGAGAGGGCAGGAGTCCAACCCTTTCCAAGGTTCTTCACATGCTAGGGTGAGTGCTCCAACATATCCATGCATTGGAGAGACCACTTTCTTCTTGGCCCCACCCTCTTCAAGCATTGGGGTGTCATCTGGACTCTCTTCTACTTCTGGGGCACATGCTAAACCCCTCAAAACACTGGGGTGGTGGCCAGGCTCTCCCCAATCCTGGGGAATGTGCTCCACCCTCTGTGGGATCTGGGGTGGCAGCACTCTTCCTGAGCATCAAGGCAGAAGGTATGCCCTCTGCCTCTGGGGCAAACTCACCATTTCCACATGCACGGGTTGCTCTGCTCTCCTTGCCCAAGATTTCATGGCTTCAGATCTTGGCTCCCATGATTCTGCCTTCTCTGAAGAAAATTTTCCTTCAATCTGTCCCTTTTCTGTCCCTTTTAGCCCAGACTGGTGGTGGTTCCATTTACACAGATCTCAAAAAAATGTCTTGGTTTGGCATGCAGCATATAGGGGTCAAAACCATTGGACTTTCCACAAATCCTTTTTCAGTAACTCCATCTCCAATCCTGGCTTGTACTGAAATGGCTGGATGGTTCTATGTTTCATCAAATCCTCACCTGGAGCTGTAGCCTCTGGGTTTTCACTTTCTGGAAGCCCAGAGTTTTCCTGACCATCAATTTCTGGTTTCTTTGAACCCAAGAGTTCAAGAGTTCAATTCTCAGCTTATCTCTTTCCTCTCACATTTTACCATAAGCTGAAAGGAGAAGCCAGGCTGCATTTTCGACATTTAGTTTGGCATTCTCTTCAGCTAAGTATCCAAGCTCATCACTTTCAAATTCTGCCTTCCATCCAACACCAGGACTCAATTTTGCCAAATTCTCCACCACTTTAAAACAAGGATTGCCTTTCTTCCAGTTGGCAATGACACATTCATCATTTCTGTCTCAGTCCTCATCAGATGTATCTTTCAAGTCCATATTTCTACCAACAGTCTCTTCAGAACAGTCTATGCCTTTTCCATCAAGCTCCTCACAATTCTTCCAGAATCTTCCCATTATCCATTAAAAAGCCATTCCAACATGTTTGATATTTGCAAACTCAGCAGCACGCCACTTCTCTGGTACCAAAATCTGCTCCAGTTTGTTAATGCTGCCATTATTCAAAATATCAGAAATGGATTGGTTTTTATAAAGGGAATTTAATTGGTTACAAATTTACAGTTCTAAGGCCATAAAAGTGTCCAAACTAAGGTATCAACAAGAGGATACATTCACTGAAAAATGGCCGATGGTGTCCGGGACACCTCTGTCAGTTTGGAAAACACATGGCTGGCATCTGCTTGTCCTTTGCTCCTGGATTGCATTTCAAAATGGCTTTCTTCAAAATGTTTCTGGGCTTTTGTCTTAGCTCCTCTCTCTCAGCTCCTGTGAGTCCTTGCTTCTTTCTCCCAGGTGTTTCTCTCTAAGCATCTGAGGGTCCTCTCTTAGCTCCAATCATTTGGAAAGTTGGGGCTGTTTCTTCAGGACCCCAAGACAACTAAGCATCAATCCACAGATGACTCTCAGACTTTGAGATCTAATGGAGTTTGCCCTGCTCAATTTTGAACTTGCTTGGAAACTGTGATTTCTATTTTCCTTGAAAGCTCTCCTTTCTGAAATGGAAATATTTATCCTATATCTGTCCCATCATTGTATTCTGGAACCAGATAACTCACTTTTAAGTTTCACATATCCATCATACAGAGAGGAGTTTTGCTACTGGACAGACTATGTCCATAACTGATTTTGATGAGACTTTGTACTTAAAATTTTTGCTGAAATAACTTAAGGCTTTTGGGATATTGTGATGGAATGAATGTATCTTGCATATGAAAAGAACATATCTTTTTAGGGTCTAGAGGGCTGACTGTGGTAGGTTGAATTATATGCACTCCACAGAAAGAAGTGTTCTTAATCTTAATGCATTCCTCTAGGTGTGAATACATTGTAAATAGGACCTTTTGAAGATGTTATTTTAGCTAGGCATGGCCAAACTGAATGAGGTTAGACCTCAATCCTATTACTGGAGGCTTTATGATGAGAAAGCCATGTGAAAAAGAAGCTGGAAGTCAATAGAACTCAGAAGAGAAAGGAGAAGATGCCACCATATGCATTGCCATGTGATAGAAAAGTCAAGGACCCAAGGATTGCTGACAGCTAGCCTCAGATTGTCACAGTTTTCAGGGAGAAAGCTTTGCCTTGGTGAGGCTTTGATTCTGGAATTCTAGCCTCAAAACTGTGAAGCAATACGTTCCCATTGTTTAAGCCAACACACTGTATGGTATTTGTTTAACAGCTGGGAAACTAAGACAGTATTGTACAACAGTTCCTTGAATTAATTCATCAGCAAACATTTACTGAACGCTTATTATGAGCCTGAACAATGTATTTTCAAGTAGGTAATAATCATTATTTTTTTCTACTGCTCTTCATTTTGTTATTAATAAGAAGTGAGGTTTTAGGATTGAAGCAGAAACCAAAAATGAGAAAAAAATCTGAAAATACTGCAAAATAAATGTGGTCAACATTCCCAGAAAAGCAATGCAATATACCTTCCATGAGCTCAGGTTTCAGGGAAACCTAGCAGGCAATCTGAATAGGAACCAAATTTCTTAGATATCAGCATAACACAGACTGCATGGTAGCATTATGACTACATGTCCATGGAGAATTTTTCCCATGCGTACATCCATCTTGGGAGGTTTGATAGAAATGCCCAAGAAAAAAGCATTTCTGATGAAGGATAACAGTACTTTTTCTAATGACTGCATCCTTCTGGAAAATATTGCTGTAAGTCACGTTAGACACAACTATGTGGCAGGGAATGTGGTCATGAACAGCTCCTGAGCCTCCCCCAACATAAGAGATACATTGAGACTCTTTGCATAGTTTTGTTTGAAAAATCCTAGGGAAGGATTCTGATTGGCATAGCTTGGGTCAGTGGTCCATGTTTGGACTAATCAACCACGGCCAAGGGACAGGGCCACACAGCATGGACAAGGCTGCTTCATATACACATTCTGCCAATCATGTGTAGGAGCCATTCTCAGAGAAGGGGAGGTAATTATGAGTCAAACATTTACTGTTGGTGTCTACCATAGACATAAAGGAGTAGGGCTGAGAAGCTGAGGCCAGAAGAACAGCAGTATTTTGCAAAGGAGCAAAAAATTCAATTTCCTTTCTTTCATAGGGTGACTGTATCTAGTTGACCATGATATTTTCATTAGTAGAGCTCAAATACATACGCCTTTATAAAAAGGAGATCTTAAGAAAAGAATGTTGGGGTTTTAAAATATTTGTATATTTCTAGAGTCTAGAATCAAGATACTGTGATGTGAGGCTTTTAAGGCAACGATGTTTGTATAAGTGCTGAATACCTCTACAAGAACCAGTGTTCTATCACTAATATTTATAGAAAGTGGTTATAAGCATTCTGTGTCGAACCTTATTTGGAGTTCTGAAAGGTAATTTAATTGTGAGAGCTAAGATAAGGTAGCTGGAAGAGCTAAAGAAAAAAATAAAGCTTGTTGCTTTCATAGTCCTTCAGAACAGGCATGCATATGCAAACATTTGAGAAATTATGATAAAGAGTTTTAAGGAGACTCAACTCTTTCACTGGAAGAAAAAAAAGTCAGGATGTGGTAAAAGTTTAACACCTAATTAGGAAGCTGCTTAAAAATAGGCATTTATGTTTTGGTAATGGATGATGGGAAAAAATGTATATGCATGTGTGTATATCTATGTATCTATATGTACCTGTATTTATCCAAGCTTCAAGATCATTAAGAATGTAGAATACATAGGTTGTCTTTTAGATTGAAAAGGAATGATGGTGAATTATTTGATGCAAGGAGGTAGTAGAATATATAGCAAATTAGCAGGACAGTATAATCTGAGTAAGACTTAATAATCTTTTTAAATGCTCCTTTGAGGTATATTTCAGGGGACTGAGGGGGTCACTGAATACTTCTAGGGTAAAGCAATCCCGTAGGGTAGACAAATATGTTTTGATAGCCTATGGTAATCTGTATTTTGAGTCATTATTCTATTGAGTCCCAAACCTCTTGAAATTCTTATCATGCCACAGTATATCAGAAGTCTGAGTGCTCTGCTTTGCTGCCTGCTTGGAAGATGTGATTTAACCCCGATTACTTCGATTTGTTAGTGCATTTAGGCCTAGTAGCATTTAAGATAGTAACTTTCTAGTGAAATTTGATCAAATATTAGAAAGTACTGTCTCTGATGGCAAAAGTTCAGTAAATTGAAATCTTGTGAAAGTTTTCATCTGGTTGAAGTGGAAGGTCATTCCATGTGAAGGTGGCATTGCTCAGAGTATTCATTTGGTCACTGAAAACTGAATATATGCCAAGTTCAGTCCAGGGAGGTACAGTAGTATTTTAAGTCATGGCTGAGGAATCTTAGCTAAATAATCAAAGAATCTGATTTTCAGTTGGACACATGACTGCCTGAGAAAGTCTACATTTCCCAATCAGCCATGCAGCTAGTTATTATCATCACAACACTTCTGAGGATGGAACGAAAGGGAAAATGGTGTGCGCAATTTTCAAAAAATGTCTTTAAGGGGGCAGGTATGTCTGTTTCTTCCTCCTTTTCTTCTTTTCTCCTGCAATGGAGGTATGCATGGCTGGGACTAGAATTAGGAATGGAGGCCATAGGTGGCTGAGCAGGAAGACAGAAGGTATTTGTTTGGGTTCAAGATAACTTGGAGGGCCATACTTAACCTGGACCACCTATCTCTATACTGTTACTTGAAGAAGAAATAAACTTCTGTCTTGTTTAAGTCACAGTTATTTTGGCTTTCTGTTGCTTGCAGCCAGTATGAACCCTAACAAATATAATTCACATGTATCATTTTAAAAATTATTTTTTAGTTTAACCACTTTTTTCCTGTTAACTAGACAAAACTGATTCCTATCAGATAAGAGGGTTTTTACCAAGAAAAAACAAGATCACTGAATACCCTCTACCTTGTCAACTTTCCAGAAAAACTGTACCAATGTATATCACTAGTATAGAAGCATGCCTGTTTCAATATAACTTATTAGGGTTTAGCAGTAGGGCAATGTTACTATTTCAGCTCATTCATATCATGAGAGAAACATGAAATATGTTATATTTCCCAACTGCATATATTTTCATGTTTTGGATTTCTAAAGTCAGAACACATTTCCTTATATTTATTTGCTATTTGTATTTATTCTGTAAACTGCTTATTCATATTTTTTGCCTAACTTTCATGCTTTTGGGGAATTTAGTGTTTTCTTATTGATTTAAACAGGATCCTTTGGTTACAAAATCTTAAGTTATTAAAATATTTTATTTTTGATTATCCTATTTGACAGGATATTCAACGTTTTTCATTTTTTGGGTTCCTTTTCAATTCGGTAAATACTTTTTAAAAAAATTTTTAATGGAGCCAAAGCGAACAGTGTCATCTTTTTCAAAACCATTCGAGTATGCCTAGAGCTACCTTGTATAATAGCATCTGTTCTCAAACAGCATTGTAATGCAGTCTTGTTCTTGAGAAGGTGTTAAATATAGTTGTATAGCAAATATGGAATGAGAATTACTTTATTTTATTTTTGTGGAAAGTTCACTTTAAAAAATATTGGCAAGAATCATGGATTTCCTGGCAATGGAGTGGGATGCTTTATATCTTAAACCAAATACAGAAGACTATTTCCATCTGATTAAAAATTATTTGGAAGCATGGAGTTTGAGCCTAAAATATGGGTAGCTGCTATAAAAATTGCTATCTTTTGATATCTGATAAATTGTATAAATAATTAACCCATTCTCTTCCTTTCCTTGCTTTTCTTTAACTACCAGTAATTTTTGCTTACCTTTTTTTTTTTTTCTTTCAAAACAGGTTCTTTCCCCCTAACTATCCTCTTTGTAATTTTGCTTATTTTTGGTCAACTGCTCTCTGGCAAACACTTTTAAATTGGTATATTTAGTTGAAAATACTAGTTTTCAGTAATATATTTCATATTTTGGTAAATATATTACTTCCAATTTGAAATTTGTTTCCTCTACAGTATCCTTCCAGATGTGTCATGTTGTGGTAAGGTTCATTCCAAAAACTGGTCTATACCTACCGTTTATTTATATTTCTGCTACTACCACTAATTATATCTAATATCTACATAGCCACTTTTCATTGTGTGTTTCAAAAATATTATTTTATTACTTTTCTAGATATAACCATTAGGCATTTGAGAGATGAATTGAGTAGTTTTCCTTTTGCCTCCTTTACAAATAAGAGCCTCTTGTCATAATTGGCTAGAGTCTATTCTTTCCAAAATTATTTTAGTAGCAAGTGACTCCAGATGTCAGTTTATATTTTCTTTAAGTACCCAGGGGAGTTCATGGATGCCCTATATTAGGCAAATTCAAGTATCCTAGCTTGAGCCAGTTAACATCTAGTTGGTCAGAATTCAGTAATACCATTAAACCCACCGTACCCACCCTCCTTGTTTTTTAAATTAAGCAACTACCATGTGTAAGGCGCTGTGGAAACAGGAATCTTTGCTTATACTGCAAATTAAAACTTGAAATTTGCATTCAAGGAAGATCCTGCAATCTGAGGTGCATACAGACGACAACTAATTATTTAAAAATAACAAGAAAAAGCAGACTGAAATATTTGTCATTGTAGAGATACCATCGAAGTGCTTTGGGAGTACAATGGAAAGAGTGATTTTTTTTATAGGGGATTGATGATAAAAGGCTTTTTGGAGAACTTGACACTGGAACAGAGCTTTGAAGAATGAAGGAGATTTTGATAGTCACTTATATTGCATATGGCTCTGTTGATTCTAAGGAGGTTTTAGATTCTTTAGATGTGTTGGAGGGTCTGTTCCCTCACTAACAGCCCTCGAAGGGCATTAGATAATTCTGAATACATACACACCCACAAATATAATCTGGGGAAGTTAACTTTGAATATTATGTACTTGTTGGATACAATACATCCTAGTTGCTCTCATAATCGCAACACAGGTTTACTGATACAGAAAACAACACCTTAGTCATTTGAAAGTGAAATTTTAGAGCAGGAAAAGACCTCAGGAATTATCCACTTAATCTTCTCATTTATCAAGAAGGCACAAAGAGGTTCAGTAATTGACCAAGGTTACTCAGTTAACTTGAGTAGACTCTCTTCCTTTTCCTTTATCAGAAGGCGTTGCTTTGGAATTGGCACCTTTCTATGGCCATTATTGTATTATTTATTGATGCTGTGAAATAAAACCATTGAATCCCCACGCCCAATTATCAGAGATACACTTTAAACTCTGCAATGAATCAATCTCACGTTGAGGTAAGTTTGAAGGAACATATAATGGACTCAACGCAGAAAACGTTGCGGGAATTGGTACCTGCATAATGCAAAAAACGGAATAATCCGCACCTGCAAAAAGAGACACTGTCAAGACTTTCAACCTGAAGTCTTTTAACTCACCTTGGGTGGAGTGGGGGAAAAGAAAGGAGAGGGAGAGAGAGAGGGAAACAGAGAAGGGGGGAGGGGAAGGGGGGAGAGAGAGAGAGAGAGAGAGAGAGAGAGAGAGAGAGAGAGAGAGAGAGAGAGAGAGAGAGAGAGAGAGAGATTGGAAATGTGCCTCGCAGACGCGAGGAGAGATACCCTTTGTTTGACAAACGCTGAAAGGGAAATGTAGCAGCGCTCCGGTTCCCACCACCAAGCGTTTGCCGAGCTGCTAGGTGGAGCTCGCGCCGCGGAACCCGCGCGCACTCCAGATCCGGGTTTTGTCGGCCACCTCCTTACCCCGGCGCGAGCCCCCTCCCTGGCTCTCGGCGCTCGCTTGCCCGCCGGCGGCTCATTCTGGCCTCGGCTCTGGCCCCGGGTGCATTCTCTGCGCGCAGGCTTTACAGCCCCCGCGCGCCCGCGCTCCGACAAGCTTTCAACGCGTTGCTCCTTCGCCTGCTCGCTAAACACCGCTGGCTTCAGTCCCCAGCAGTGGGGATGCAGATGCTGCCGCTGGTCCAGGTGGGGGCCGCTGCTGGCTTTTCCTGGACTGCTCGTCGACTACGCTCAGGCAGCTGCTGTTGCTGCTTGTGACTCTCGCCCCCTCCCCTTTCTTTCTTCTCTTTTGCCTTGGTCCTCTTCCTCCGTTTGTGCGCGCGCGCGCGGGTTGCATGGTTTGCTTTGGCAGGAGCTCGCTGGTGTGTGCGCGTGTGTGAGTGTGCGTGTCTGGAGAGCGCCAGAGCCTTGCTCGCTCTCGGAGAGTCGAGGAGGAGAAAGGACCTAGGCGGCGACGCGGAGTCCCGGGCCGTGAGATGAAGCTCTCACATGCCAGCAGCTGCCTGGCGCGACCGGCGAGCTAAGCACCCAATCCCCGGACTCTGGGCTCGGCCGCCCCCGGGACGCAGCCTTCGGCTTCCCGGCGCCCGCTCCGCCCGCGCGCCCCCGCTGTGCACCCGGGAAGGAGTTTGCGTGGCCCTCGCTCCGGCTCTCGGCGCAGGTTGCAGGCGCGAGAAGAGACCCTTGGCGCGGAGAGAACCTCAGAAGGAGGTTTTGGCGGAGAAGCAGCTCCCCTTGGCCCTGGCGCGTCCCCCTACCTATTCCATCTCTCCCGCTCCTAAGCGGAAAGGGGAGGACGAAGAAGAAGAAGAAAAAGAAAGAGAAGGGGGGTGGGGTGGGGGAAGTGGATTTAAAGATCAGCTGGGGGGATGGTGGAAGATTTTTGGTCTCTTCAGCAGCGTTTTTTCTTAAGCAGCGGCAGCAGCAGCAGCAGCAAGAGGAGGAGAAGCAGCCCCAGCTATGACTGCCGCATGTTAATAGCTGCCGCTTGGGTCCCCTGGCTGCTGCTGGAGAAAGAGCTTGACTCCGAAGTTGTGCAACTGTGGACTGGGAGAGACATTTGGACCTTCCTTTCTCTTGGCTTCGCTTTTTTTTACCGCTTGGTGTGTGTGAAGCGAGGAAACGTAAACGAAGACAAGCATTTGGTTCTTCTTCCCTTTTTTTTTTTCCTTCCCCTTTCTCCATGGTTGTGTAGCAGAAGCAAGGGCTAAGGAGAGACTTTTTGTTGTTATTTCTTTGACTGGGGTTTCCATCCTCCTGCTGCCTTCTCCTGCGCTTTTATCAATCTTTGCCGCGTGTGGTGGGGGTGCCTTTGCTGGGGCCGGTGGGTCTTTTGCCACAGGCTCAATGGCTGGATTGTTGGAGCTGCACCCGGCTGCAGGTTGTTGAGCAACTGATGGGACTGTCTCAGGGACCGGCTGTTACGAAAGGTAATTTATTCTTCGTCTCTTCATAATAGTGGTCGCCCTGGCCGGGCGCAGGCGTTGGCATCCGCGGGGTGGGCAACCCAGTGGGTGCGAGCTTCACGCATACTCACCCTCCTACTCAAACACTCGCCCGCGCACACACTCGCCCGATCGTGATGCGATGCGGGGCGGGAAAGAAAGCCTCCTGGCTGGTGGGCGCTCGTGGTTGGCACGGGTTCGAGGTTTTTCCAGCCATCGGGAGATTTGGCGGCCTAGGGGGATGAAGAGGAGAGGAGACCCGGCGCATTCCGAGTCACATGCGCTGGAGAACAGGAACAGTTTCCTCCCCGGGAATTTTCCCTTCCCTCTTACGCCAGTGACATCCCGTCGGCGGGCTGAAAGCAGACGAGGGTGCGCCTTCTCCCCCGGACCGGTGCTGATGCGGTTCCAGGCTGGAGCGGGCTGAAGGGCGGACAGGGATTAGGTGAGGATCTGGGTTCTGGGCTGATGGGACTGCGGGGCGACGAGCCTGGGGCTATCCTCCCTCGACGCCTGCCTGGAGCATCCGTGGTTGCTGCGTTTGCCTAGGTCGCGCCCCTGAGTCGTCGAGCTGCGCCTCCTTCCCGCACACTGCGCGTTGTGTCCCTTTCACCGCAGTTTGGCTTAGACCTCTCCTTGTACTGGCTTTGTTAGGCGATTTTGGTTGGAGAAAGCTGCCACTTTCATGGGTGGCCGGGTGCTGCGATTCACTGGGAGTGGGCACGGGGCGGGCAGCGGTGTCGCACGAATCTGGGCACTCATAGGGCGGCCGCGGCACCTGGGTGGGGTGGGCAGAGCGTTGGTGACCGCGGTCAGTTGGGTTACAGGTAGGAGGGCAGGCACCCTGACACTTCCCCTGGGAGAAAGGAAGGCTCCGGGCTGCGGCTGAAGGTCTGTGCTGCCGCACCCCCGCTGCCAGCCCCACGTCGGAGCTTAGGTGCTAGGCCCCCAATCATGTAGAGGTGTGTGTAGGTGTGTGTCAGTGTGTGTGCGTAGAAGAGGGGCGACCTCCCCCACCAGGGTTAGTTGGTGGAGGGTTTAGCTGTGCGTTTCTGTGTGTGTGCGTTTGCGCGCTCCGGGAAAGGCAGGGAGATGTTTTCCGGGATCTTAGGGTTGATGCTACTTTGAGCTGAGCTTGCTTATCGAAATCGCCTGGGATCCGCTTAACTGGAAAATCTGGTTTGAGGAAGCCGCGAGGGCCCCGTAGGGGTAGGGAGGAAGCCTCACAGTGTCCGACACTCCCCTGGCGAGGAAAAGCTCTACGTGAGGAGTGTAAGCGTTCTAGGCACCCCAGATTGGCCCTGATTAGGACAGGAGGATAGAGAAGTCACCTCCAGGGCAGATTGATATAACCGAGTCAAGCCAGCATAACCCTTGATCTCTGGAATTCTCTGGCCACTTTCCTCGTTCGGATAGAAACGTGCGCTGCTTTATTTATGGCCAGAGATAGCATAGCAATTGGGCGAACTCAGGCAAGCGAGCCACCTCCGGGGTGTCTCCTTCCTATGCCTGCTTGAGATCCCTGCCTGCGGTAGTTAGACCACATTGTAAACAACGGTGTAAGCATCCCTGCCACAGTTTCCTAGAGCCGAACCTACTGATGTCTGTTGTGTTTACTTTCCTAGGCGGATTACTCATTAGGAAGTATAAGCCTTCTCTTGCATGTCTGATTTTACATCCTTCCAGCCAGCTGCTGGGGAAATGAGACGCATGGACACTGGCAGGAAAGAAAAATTACCTTCTGTGTTTTGCTCGAAAGTAAATAGGCGGTGTGCTAATTTTCTTTCGTATGGGCTATCATTACTAGTTAAAGAATGCCATAGAATCTGCATACCACAAACCCGAACACTTGAGTAGTTTCTCATTCTGAGAATATCCAATATTTCTCTATGAGATTAAGCAGAATTGTCTGTCTTACAATCTGTAATGGTATTAAATGATGTGGGGTTCTGGGGCCCAATTTATGGGTGGATTACAGATAGAATTTTCCTTTCTTTTTATAGTCTCATCAAAAGAGGTTTCCAAATAATTTGTATAGGAGTTAAAAGGGTATTTGTGTTGAAATATCTCTCAGCTTTGTTTCACCATTTTTTTTTTTTTTTTGGTAACCAAAGCAAGGGTAAAGAATGTATAAAGATAAACACAGTTTATAAACTATTAGTTTTGCAAGCTAAGCTGCTTTTTAATTTCAATAAAATAAAAAATTAAATTCCTTAGTTCTGACTGCTTTGGTATTTCTTGCAAATAGCTATGCTTTCTTTAGTTTAAAAAAGTATGGCACTTGTAAATGTAAGACAGTACTTTGTTTCTGGGTACTAAAATTTCTTTTCTTTGCTTTTTTTTTTTTTTTGTTAAAAACTTAAGTTGCCAAAAAAAAAAAATGCTGAATAATTGATGGCTGGTTTTGATTGTCATATTTTTACTTTTACTAAGAGATATTGCTGACACTCATCCATAAAAAAAAAACTTATAGAAAATCGTAATTTAATTCCTGAGAATCTAGCTTCCTATGTGTGTTTCATTTCTAGAGGTTATGTGTGAAAGTCATTACACTTGCAAGTATTTCTGGAGATAAGTAGTACTTCTCCCATTTTAGAAGATCTAATCGCAATGATTCCCAGTCCTTACATTAGAAGATTTGATCAGATCTGTTCTTTGTTTCCTAGCAGCATGTGTTCCCTAGCAGTCATACATTCCACAGGTCCTGATGTCATTAGAACTGTGTCTGTCAGTGTATTGTGCTGTCTTTAACTGAAGGTGAATATGTCAGAGTGCTTGAATGCCATTCTATAGCACTTCTTTATCACTAAATATTCAATAACCTTCTCCATTGGTGTATATGGTTGACTGGACTATTTCTATAAACTCGGTATAGGAGGAGTGATTACCATAAAAGGTTTATGTGGACTATTTAAATTTTTTTGACTGAGATGTGAGGCTGCATCAGGCATCCCTGGCCTCAAGAGTGATAAGTTATAATGTGATTTGCCTGATGGATAAATGCTTTGATGCCTCATTTTAGGTTTCTTGGTGTGGTTATCCCTCAGATTGAGTACCCACCTCGAAAATATGAATGGAAGGTTTTTCAGAAGGGATTTTCTGACCTTTATACATTTTGTAGATTTAGATATTCCTTTTTCCATGGGGAATAATAGCAGTTGTGGGACTTAACTGGCCCTGGCTACGGTGCTTGACATTGTTTTTAGTAATAAGGAAAGGCAAGTTTTGTATGGACTTGATTTAGCTTCGATTGCTTTGTGAGTTTTAGCTAAGGAAATCCTAAATAGCAAATAAAAAGGATTATGAAATCACAAGGATTGGAGTTGGTCATATATTACAATGCTAAACTGTATTGTTTTTGATTTGATTTGGACCACTTTAAGCCTTGCTTGAAACTCTCTTTGAAAAAGACTGCCAAGCAGAAGTAAGGTTATGGTTAGAAGTATGACATTTTTGCCTAGAAATCAGCAAAGGAAACTGATTTTGATTTTTGTTTTTAGCATCAGACAGTGATTTTGAGAAATGCAGCCTTATTTTAGCATACTGTGAATGACTAGGGCAGTTGGAATTAAAGGGAGATGATCCTTCAGTTTTGTAAATGGCTGTTTTCCCTTTGATTCTTAGATTTGCATTGCATTCAAAATATGCATTTGTTCACATAGGGAGGAGCTCCTAAGGACTCTGGGGATATTGTAATTTAGCATTTGTTTCCCCCCAAGGACATATTTACTCTTAGTTAACTATTGCATGTTTCTTTTTCTTTTATGCAAATGAAGTTCTTTATAGAATACCCATTTTATAAAATTAAAGCTTTCAAATATAAGTCATATCCTCCTGACTCTCTTTCTCTCTCTCTCTCTCCCTGTGTGTGTGTGTGTTTGTGTGTATGTGTGTATTTGGTTAGAAAGTTGCTGGTCAGTGGAGAGAAATCCAGATTTTTTATTCATTGTGATTTTCATATTGATATTTATTGGCCAATTTGAGAAAGTAGTGTGAGCATGCCTGTAGATAGCGTATCTGAGTTCAAAAATGTGCATTTTTTTCCCAAGACCCTTTATTGTCATTATCTGTAGTATGGAACAATTAAATGAACTATGCTACTTCATAAGTAACCAGAAATGTTTTTTGCTTACAATTGTGAAGTATGTTCATTCATTTTCAAGTACAGAACTACTTTTAAAAAAGTACTTGTCCTATTCTGAATTAATTGAAATTTTCTGTTTGGTGTGGGGTGTGGGTGATTGGGGAGATTTCTTTCTATATTTGATCATTATAGATACTATAAATCTTAATAATTTATGTCTTGTTTATGTGTTATTGACACTTAAAATAAGAATTTAGTTTTAATATTGATGAATTTTTTCATGAGAGTGATTATATATACATATTAAGAGCTATTAAGATTTAGTCTATAATATTTAAGAATTTAAATGGAATGCTGTTGATGGTAATCCTATTTATTTTGAAAGCTATCTCTAGGATGGAAAATTAAATCACCCAACTGATTATTTCTGTCTGGTAAACTTCTTTGACAATTATTTCAGAGAGGAGATAATGCTCTACTTCAGTGGTTCTCAAAGTGTGTTCTCAGAACCTTCTGGGTCTCTGAGACTTTTTCAGAGAGTCTCTGAAGAGAAAACATTTTCTTAATAATGCTAAGATATGATTTGACTTCATTCTCATTCTCTGACAGGTGTACAGTGGAATTTTCTAGATGCTGCATAATGTGTGAGACCATCATTGCTCTGATGGCAGATGGCACATTGTGTTTGTATCTTCTTGTGTTTAAAAATTTTCCCATTTGTTTTGGTAATGGATGATGTTGATGGTAACACAAAATTGTGAATGTAGTTGACACCACTGAATTGTATACTTGAAAGAAGTGAAAATGGGCTATTTATGTTGCATGTATGTTACCACAATAAAAATTTTTAAAAAACCCATATAGCTATATAAAAAAAAGAGTGAACCCTAATGTAAGCTATGGACTATAGTTATTAACGTAAGTATAATAATGTTGGTTCAACAATTCTAACAAATGTACCATACTAATGCAAAATGTTAATAATAGGGAAAATTTTCCTATTTTAACTTTTAATACATAAATATTGCTAGTTATAGCCAGTGTAATCAAAAGCTGCTCTAGGTCATCAGTAATTTTTAAGGGCGTAAAAGGGTCCTGGAACCATAAAGTCTAAGAACCTCTGATACAGACTTTTCCAAGATTTGCCTCCTTGTATTTAGGAATGTCACCCACACAACCCCACCCTCACCCCCTAATCAGGTAAGGACCCTCCTAGGATGAGAAAACAAGTAGATGTTCAAGCTTTAAAAGGACACAGTCAGGTTGGATATTTTAATTAGTGTTTGGTAATTTTATTATTCTGTTTCCTGATGTTTCAATGTTGAAAGCTCATTTTTGGTTTTCTGATCCTGGTTTAGTGAAATGGAAACTTTCAAGCCGCCCATCTCCAGCTTGATCTACTGACTGGTACTGGGATGGCTGCAAGGGAAAATTTAGAAATACTATAGAATCTGGGGTCCCTCTTCTGTTTACTGGAGAGGCAGAATTGAATAGTGGTGAAGAGAAAAGGGACTGTGGAGTGTGAATCTGCCTAGGTTTGATAAGCTTCTTGACTTTCGGCAAGATATTTAACTTTTCTATGCATCGCTTGCCTTAGATGTTTTAACGAGCATGATAACTACCTACTTCATAGGGTTGTTGTGAAGATTTACGGTTAGATATATCCAAAGTGATTAAAATAGTGTATGCACATAATAATTTGAATGAAGGTATTTGCTGCTTCTGCTGCTGTTGTTATTTATTAGGTCTCATCTAGGGCCCTAGAAAACTTTAATCACCTCCCCACATGATTGAGGTATGCAAATGGATTTCACATGATTACTTTACAGTATGTCTTAAAATGTTATTAAACTTGAAAGTTTAATAAAATAGATAACCTTGGCTTTATTTTACGCTCCTTTAAAATGTATGAAGGGTCATTGGCATTTTTGGAGGAATTAATAAAACAACTTCCTTAGCTTGGGCTAAGTTTGAAGTTGGGTGGTGAGTATGACCCTTAAGTGAATTTTTATGTATCTTGGACGTTATGAGGGGAGGAAATCACTTTTCTGAAATGACATCAAGACAATTCACTATGCTTTTTTTAGTCTCTTAATCAGTGTCTAAGCACAAGGACAGGCCAGTTTCAGTGAAAGGGATCCTTGAAGTAATTGTATACCGGAGTTAAGTTTGTTTGTGAGTGGTGATATGCCTAACTAGTAAAATACTGATCTAAATACAGATAAGTCTTACTAGATGCCAAAGTTTAACTGGTGAACTGGAATACTTCCGAATAGTGCTTTGACATCTGTTTGAAACCTTTAAACTACAGATACATTTATAAATTGCATACATACTTCTTTTGGTATATTCCATGGTTAGTTCTGACACTATGAAATTGTACCGTACTGTAACATATATCTCCTCCAGCACTTTGGTTAATCCTGATTTAATGTTGTAGAAACTAAATTACACTCCATAGACAAGCATTGGTGAGCACTGCACTTCATTATGAACTTCTTAGAAATGGCCTTTGGAATGAGAGATACTTGATTACATTCAAATTCTGCAACTTTTTACTTCTATGATCTTGGGCAATTTATTTAACCTCTCTGTAAAATAGAAATAATAATCTCAACCTTGATAGTTTGCAGGTAAGGAATAGGTAGTAAATACAAAAGTACCTGGTAGAGTGAGCACTTAAAGAATGGTACCTGTTCATATTAGTCACTGTATTATTAGAAATGTCCTTGAGTACCATTATTAAGAAAATTTTACTAAATAAAATACCATTTTTCAAATGAAGCATTCTTGGTGAGCTATGAAAATCACTAGCATTTTCCTAAGCAGTCAGTTGAAAGGTTTCAACGTCTTTTATTTTTCTTTCGTATGTTCTTTCCCTCCCTCTCTCTCTTTTTTTTTTAACCTTTTGTTAAAGACCTATTTGTCAGCTCTTCCTCTTAATGTTAAAAAGTTACACTCTGCTACTATTTCCTCACCAAATATCATAATCCTGACAGGAAAATATTTTTGACAGCCACCAAGTGCTGTGTCTGAAGATTGACTCTAAATCAGGTATAAAATGAAAGTAGCAATTTAAGACATTTTAAATTAAACTCCTGATCATCTTTTCGCATAGAGTCAGCAGCTCTTTAAGCTTTAACTGCATCAGAATTTTAGACTGTTTTAACCAAATCATGTCATCATAAACTTCTAAGATTTAAGGATTTACATACTTTTAAAAGATTCATTATCCCAAAAGTTAAGTCCTCACAAGATAGATATAAATGCAGATGAACCTTTGAAATTCAGATCCCAAAAGGGCTTGAGTATTGAAAGGGTCATAAGTAAGTACAAATTTTAGAATTGACTTCTCTCTATTTCAGTGGTGCTTGCGAATTAGAGAAGTTATTAAAACGTGTGACTTTTAGCTATAATTATCAGCATTTATGCTAAAACAGGAAGAGTCCAACATAGTAGGTGGTAGAAATGAATGAAAAAATATGGCACATTGAACAGTGACTTGCTAAACTGTACTAGACTTAAGTGGTTTAAAGTATGACTTAAGAAAATGAAAGCCGAGTAGAAATGACACCCTCTTCTGTTTGATAAGCTTGTATTGGTATTTATGCGTCCTGCAGAGGCAGAGTGTGTTTCTATTCAGGAGAGTCCCAGAAGCTCCAGCAGTAGCCTTAGCCTGTGAGAATAGGGGAGAGACTCAAGCCCAGTTTTTGATGTTCTGCTTGGGTGGGTAACCTGAATACTAAAATGCATTCCATTGACAGCTGACCCTGGAAGAGGTTTTTCAACAGTCTCCTGTGTTGTTTTGGTTTGGTCCCCCCCATCCCCCTTTCCTTTCCTCAGAGCTTTTTGGAAAAGAGGAAATGGTCCTGATTGGTCATCTTTTTATATGAGATTTTATTTCAGGCAAAATGGAAGGATTCAATTAGTTTACATTAATGTCTCACTTGTTCAGATTTTCAGTGTTCTTGATTTGTCAATGGCTGACACTTGCAGTTTGAACCTTGACTCAGAATACTGATCCTGACTTCAAGGACTGGACAAAGATCTGTTTGAGAAAGAGTTTTGCGTTTGCATGAGGCATGTGCATATTTATGGCTTTCTTCTTTACATTGGCTTTAAATAGTCAGTTGAATCTTTTAATGAGTTTTAATCATTAATTTACTTGACTTTGGAAGAAGACTTTAGGCAGCCGTTTTTTTCTTTTTTTAATAAATCATTTTTGTGTATGTTTTAGGCACTTCCGTTTTTAATAACTGCTATGTGTAACAGTTAAATATGATTTTATGGTCATTCCAAAATGATGCATGTTTTATGACAACATCTCAGTTGTGATATGTACTTAAATTCAACTAACAACATTTAATAGAATGGGTGTATTCATTATTTCTCTTTTAATTTTGCGAAGATTCCTTCCACTAACTTTAGGCCAAAATGGCTAATTTATTGAGTTTCTTACCTAAAGAATTTTTAGGGAGGACAGAGGAACACCTGGACATTAGAAAAAATTAGCAACTTGAATAACAATAGGATTATGCTCCAATTACTCACCCATATCCAGCCTCCCATTTCTCTTTTCTCTGCCTACTAAGGTCTTCCCTGTCACCCCAGTCTGAATTAGGTACCCAGCTTTATCTAGAAGAATCGACTATGACCAGCTTAGTGGAGTCAGTAAGGATATTGCAGTTCCTCTGTGAACACATAGCGTGAAGAAGGAAAAGTTGTATTGGTAGGAGGATACTGTTCATACGAAAAGGAGGTGCTGGTAATACTTGAATGTGCACTATAGTGATCCTTTGTTACTGGAGTCACAATTGGTTAAGGCAGCCATTGAAAATGGGTTTTCTCTCTTCCTTGATCTCGGCAAGTGGTTGACTACTCACTCGACCCAAAAAAAACCCACAAAATCATGAAAATCTTCAGGTTCATTTTAAGAACACTGGGAAATTGTCCAAGCCATCCAGGATATGAATATCTGAAAAGCCACCAAGTATCAGAAATATGTTACTTTACTGGTGCTCCATGTGCCATAGCATCATATAACGGTGGAGTTGGTAGGTGTAGCCAGCCTGAAGAGTGTTGAATTTTTGCTGTGTATCCATGAAAATGAAGAAAATAATGTTGAGCTTATGGGTTTCGATGTAGCTTTTCTGGGTGTTGAATACTTCCAGGTGAACAAAGTCCCTATGATGTGCTGTTGGGTTTTTAGAGTTCATGGTTGAATTAACCCATGCGTGAGATCCCCTGGCCATATAAAGATGGTCTTTACTGAAAAAGAAAAAGAACAGTGTTCTTAAACCAGAAGAACAGTTGTTCAGAACAAGTTATCTTAGAAGAAACAAATACTAATGGTACAGGGATAAATATGGCATAAAATAAGTGCAACTGAATGTAAGAGCAGAGAAATGGACTTACAGGTATGTTTCCATCTATTTATGACGTTACTTACTTTACACTTGCTGGTGTACTCATTGTCATGCTTCTGAAGGGAATATATGCTTATTCAAGTAAACCTTCTATTGAGAGGCAGGATATTTAAAATTACATCAAGAAAGATGGCAAATAATTGAGCATGGATAATTTTATAGCTGCCTAGGGAACCCAATGAAAATATACTGCAACCTGTCCAACTATAATTTTATTCAATGGCAGACATCTAATATGGATCTGTTATCATAAAAACCAGAGTCTGGGTATTGTTTACTGATGACACTTGACCAGCTGAAATAAAGTGGTACCTTAGAGGTATTATTTATATAAATTGGGAATCTCCTCAATTTTAATTTTTTCAGAATGAAAGTTGCATAGACTTTTCATTTTCATTTTAAAGTACCAAGTCCATATAAGTGGTAATGTATGAAGATAATTTGGGAGAAGTTTTAAATTAGTAGAAACTTTAATTAGAAGAACTCACATGTACGGTGACCTTCCTTATCGTTGAAAAGCCTCGAAGAAGAAAGAACATTAAAAATTAGTATGCTGTCAGCATTGTATTTTTGTGATTTAACATTATTAAGCAAACTTTTTGTGCATTTCTTTTCTTTTCTTTTTTTTTTTTTTTTTGTTGCATTTGATTAAATTTGTGATCTTATCTTGGTGAAATAGCCCGCTGGGCTGCCGACAGCAGTGTTCAGAAATGAAATTTGCTTAGAGCCTCTGAGCAGACATTTATTCAATGAGACCTTTCTTGAATTATAGATGATAGTGAGATAGCAGTGGTGTGTATACGTGTTTACTTCCTGGAATGTAGGACGTGTGATAGAGCAATGAAAATATATAAAAGAAAGCATTAGGTTTATACCCAAGAAATTAATCTCTTTTGTGACAAATAACTGAACTCACCGTAGAGACTCAAAGCATCAGGGTCGAGAGCAGTATGCTAGTCTGCATTCTTTGTACATCTTTTCCTGCTGCTCTCTCTTATCTTGGTAGATGTTATTCTGGAATTATTGCCACTATCCCAGTGTATATCATTTATGCACCCTCCACTCATCCTACTTGGGTGTTAGTACTAGGTGAATTTAGATTCTCATTCATTCTTCCCAAGTCTTCAGGGCATTCCATTAGCTAATATAACCCGTGCAGTTACTGATGCTTATTCTACATTCTTAAACTTAACTGTTAGCAAATTTTTATTCTGACTGTAGTAAATGCTCATGTTGAACATGAGTAAATTTAGTGATCAATAACATCGGAACAGAAATCACCCAATATCTCAATCCATTGGCATACAGAAATGTTCATAGATTCTTTCACACTTGTTTTTTCACCTGGATTATCTGTCTGTATTTTGTGTGTGGGTGTTTTAACAGAATGGAGAATACGCTGTATATGTATATTCTATATGTCTCATTTTCCAGTTCCGTTAACATTGATTTGAAAGCATCAGTTTTTTTCTTTTTAGAAAATTTTATTGTCATAAAATAAATATAACATAAAATTTACCATTTTAACCGTTTTTAAAATGTACAAGTCAGTGGCATTAATTACATTTATAATGCTGTGCAACCATCAACCCTATCAAGTTCCAAAGTTTTTTCATCACCCTGCACAGAAACTCTCTACGCTTTAAATGATAATGCCCCATCTCCTTACCCCGCAACCCCTGATAACCTCTAATCTATTTTCTTTCTCTGTGAATTTACCTGCTCTAGATATTTCATATAAGTGGAATCATACAATATTTGCCCTTGTGTAGCTGGATTATTTTACTTAGCATAATGTTTTAGAGCCTTATGCATGTTGTCTCATATATCAGAGCTTCATTCCTTTTTATGGATGAATAAGATTCCATTCTATTTATATACCACATTTTATTTATTCGTTCATCTGTTGGTAGACACTTGGGTTGTTTCTGTCTTTTGGATATTGTGAATAACGCTTCTGTGAACACTGGTGTACAAGTATCTGGGTTGCTGTTTTCAGTTCTTTTGGCTGTATACCTAGAGTTGGGATTTTCAGACCATACGATAATTCTGTGTTTAACCTTTTGATGGACCACTACACTGTTTTTAAAACATCATTTTTATTGCTGTAAAATATTTCATAGAGTGGATACACCAGGATTAGTTTAAAACTTTTATTTATGTAGTTTGTTCTTTTTTTCCTAGGATAAGAAATGTCATAATGAATACCCTTGTGTTGAAAGCTTGAGCTATTCTCTCATTATCTCTATTAAAGGATAGATTCCTTGAAGTGAGATTCCTAGGTCAAAGAGTAAATAATTGCTGTTTAACTTTTATTACTTAGTTACAATGAGCCAAAGCCCATCATTGTCCTCTATGGATAATCAGTCCTGCTAACATTTTGGTAATTCTTTCTTAAGAATTACTCATTCTCAGTTATATATACCAATGTGTACAACTGAGGTCAATTTTTAAAAAGTTAATACAAGAAAAAGGGAAAATTTACTGGGTATTAATATTTAAATACAGTTGTATCTAATGTCCTTGAATTTGAGATAATGTTAAAACAAAATCATCAGTGAGACTGAGCCATAAAAAATTAAGAAGTCCACCACCTACTTTATGTCCCCACCCCTTAAGTTTTTCAATTCTGTTCTCTAAATGGATCTTTTGTCACTTGGTTAATTCAAAACATCAGCTTAAACAAAACTCTCCTTTACCATACCTCTTATGAAATAAGTGAAGTGGAGTTTGGACTGTTTTCCTAAAATTTTAGTAAGAAAAGTAAAAGTAAATTGTCAGTAAACACATTTATAGTAAGTTTGTCTATAAATGGAGACAGAGGTTGGAAAGGAAAAGCAACTAAAAAGAACATTACGGCTCATAATTAGAAAAAAATGAATACAAATTTGGTAGGTGTAAGCTCAATAAGAAATCTGTCTATGGAAATAAGAGTTAAGTACAAAATGTGAGGTGTTTATTAGTGCTTGAATCAAATTGAAGAGGAAATCCTAGAAGGTGTAAATGTAGCTTTATATAATTTCACAGTAATACCAGTACCTACTGACTTTGATTTCTTTAGTTCATTCTTTGGTCAGGGAGCCTGACAGTTCTACTTTAAAGGACACCTGTGTGAATTCTGCTTCCAATCATAAAGACTTACATTTAAGCAGTCAGAGTGGAAACCTATTCTAACTTTGCTTTCTATATTTTCTTTAAATATGCACCAGAATATATTTATAGGACATAGTGTAATGCTCGGTAAATAAATGTTGCATAACTGCATGAATGTGCTTTATTGACTTAGAAGAAATAACTGAACATGAAAGCAGTTTTTAAAGTTACTGTTGCAAGAGAAATTTAAGTGCTATTGAAAATTGCTCTGTACATGCATGTGGAATAATAAAGTCATAGAAAGCATCTTGAAAGGCACACTCTTGCATGCTTTTGTTTCATTAAAAAAATGTTACATTGCCAAGAGGTGGTGATGTGCCCAAAGTGATGCAGCCGGTTAATAGCATATGCTGCCTTCTACTAAGGAATTTCTCAGTCTTGCATTTGACAGTTCTCAATTTCGATTTCAGGCTTGGTGCTGTCACTATACAGCTGTATCAGAGTGATCATATAACTTCTCTAGGTCTGTTTCATCTGTAAATAGGGAGATGGGACTGTGGGCCCTTTCTCTCTCAAACATCTAGGAGATAAAATTGTAAAGCTCATTAGAATAGAATATCTCTGTTTACAATTTGATCTTTTAAAACATTCTTGACCTAATTAGTAGGTAGTTGATCTTATAAGAATTTTCGTATTATCCTCTCAAAGAACTAAGACCCAGTATTGCATGTAGAAATAGCATATTTTAAAAGATAAAATAGGTACATATTCGTTTTGTGAATGCTTAAGAAGAAAGTGTCATAATGATGATAGTTTGCATTCTTTAAAAATATTAAGGACAGTAACAACTTTCTCTTACATGAAGAGAAATACAAAATGCAGCAGTAAAAATGTGCATGAGAGAAGCAAAGAGATAAAGCAGAAACAGATCATAAGCTAGGGATTCAGAAAAGCATATTTTATATCTTCTCTTTTTGTAACCCTGGAACAGTTACTCTACTGTTAACATGCCTCAGTTTGCTCACATGTAAAATTGAGAATAAAAACTTTACTTACCTTTCAGAATTATTGTGAGGATTAAATGAGATAGTTTACATACAACATATAGTGTACTGTCTAGAATTAAGTAAGTACTCAATTCCAGTTTTTATTATTTGCATTAATTTTGTCATTCGTTATTGAAGCTGATATCATCCCCTTTTAAATCACTAAGTGGGTGTATTAGCGTTCTCCAGACAAACAGAACTGACAGGATAAATATATATATTTGCACACACACACACACACGCACAACCATAGGGATTACCAAATATTGTAGGGCAGGCTGGAAACTCCAGTGCAGGTAGAACTGAATTCCCCAGAAGAGCTGGCAGGCTAAGACAGAGGCAGGAATTTTTCTTTCTGACTTCTGAAATCCTTCCATGGTTCTGGCTTTGAGATCTCCAACTGATTTGATGAGGAGACTCTCCTCACTGCTGAGGGAAATCTCCTTTGTTGATGGTAGATGCAGCCAGCAGTAAATTCAATCAACTGACTGTAGCTACTAATGCATCTATTAAATACCCTCACAGCAACATTCAGGCCAGTGCTTGATTGACCAAATAACTGAACACTATAAATGAACCAAGTTGATACATAAAATTAATGATCACATTGGGCTTTCAAATTATTCTGTTTTCTGTAATTCCCCAAATATTGACTTTATTAACTCATTAATTTTATCATTCATTATATAATCTATAGCACCAAATGTTTTCAAGTTGCTAGAGATAGACCTTTACATGGCAGACTGGGCCTCTGACCGTATAGAGCTGGCAAATTGTGGAAATAAAGATGTCTTAAGCAATGCATTTACAGTTAATCGATGTCTTAAGGAGTGCATTTATAGTTAATTATTTAGCTAGAATTGTGGTAAGTGCTACAGAAGACATGTCCAGGATGCTGTTTCATCTGTAAATATCTGTTTCATCTGTAAATAGGGAGATGAAATAAAATTGTAAATCTCATTAGAATAGAATGCTCCTTGTCTGATTGGGTGGGGGTGGGTTCTGGAAGGGCTTCCTAAAGCAAGTGACATTTGAACCCAGATACGGAGGTTGAGTAGGCAGCCCTAAAGAATGTGCTGGTTCACGTCTTCCTTTACAGTCTGTCATCAGAATTGCTCATCCTAGACTTAAGCATGTTCTGGTGGTAGAGGTTAATAGAGGCAGAGTAAAGGGAAGAAAATTGAGATTGTTGCGTTGATTGGCAATAGGGACAACAAACCTGATTTTTTCATTTTAAAGAGAAAGTGAGTTAACATGGAGAACTTTTTAATACCAGTTGTCTGCCTGTGATACTAAATTTCAGAATATCATAAAATAAACTCTCCTTACCAAAAAGAATGATTAGGCACTGTAGATTTGACAAGAAGAGAATATTTAAGATGTATACAGAAATTGAAAATAGAATTCTTAATTTAGCTTTGGAGATGTATATCTGTGTGAATTAAGGCTGGGAGGGGGTTTTATTCCAGAAGAATGATTTCTCCTTGTCCTTTTCCTAACTTTTCTTCATCCCCATGACCTTTTAAGGTTCTGGTGTCTATTGGCTCTAAGGAACTCTGTAGAAGTGGAGGAATGAGCTTTTGGAATACGAGTGCAATAATTTGACAGTGCTATGGTATGACTCTTTGCCTGTCAAGGAATAGAAGTAAAATATTGATCTGGAAAACAATTCTTAGTAGTAATGTGGTATTATTTAGTAAAGACAGTAAGTAGACTTCTTTGTTTAGCATCTCTTCACTACTAGGATTAAGGTTATTTAAATTTTTGAGGACTATAAAAATGTATGTGATAAGAGCTGGTTTTATTGTCATTTAGAGCAAATTATTTAATATTAATAAAACTGGTTAAGTATGTTCTAGAAAAAATTAGTTTAAGAATTTTGGGGAAAATGATAACTATGTATGCTTCTAGAAAATTATCTTAGTGGAATAACATTTGTAACAGAGGAAAAATACTATAATAAGGATGTATTTAATTTGGAATCATTAATTTTTTCATTCATTTATAAATAAATATTTATTGAGTGTTTCATATGTGACAAAATTAAATACAATTGTGATAAAGATTAAAAAGGAAAAATACTAGGTTTTATGAGAGCATTTGACCCAAGGAACTCAGGCAAGTTCTTCTGATTTTCGGAGCAATGGAGGATATATAGGGATTGGCGAGGCAGCTAGCATTCCTAAAGAAGGGAAACTCCTGTGTCAAGACCTAAAGAAAGAAGGAACTTGATTCATGTGAGGAACTCGGAGAATGTCAGAGAAGCTGGAACACAAGAATGGAGAGAGAAAGTGTCATGAAATCTGGCTGGAGAAATAGGGGACCAGAATTTGCAGTGGTTTTTAAAGTTATTTTGGATTTTATCTTAGGAGGAATGGGATGTTACTAAAGGCCACTAAAAAGATCACAACTGGCTTCACTGTGTACACATAATTGGAGGAAGCATCAAGAGAGGGTGTGGAGAGACCTGTTAGATGAGAGTCCAAGCTGCTGCCGGCCTCTTTTCAGCTGGACAGCAGAGCAGTCCTGCCTCTCTCTGGCCGCGAATGCTTCCTGTATCAAGTAGGGCCTGGATTATACAATATCCCTTTAGACTCTAATATTCTGCACTCTAATTTGATTATAAAGACATGGAGGATCTAAGTGGTGGTGATCATTGGTTAAATTACCTTATCTTGACTTGTTACTGCTTTTTACTGACCTACCTGTATACTATACTGTTGTAACTATAATGCTGTATCCAGTTTAATCAGATATCTTTTCTACCTGAAAGTTAAAATCTAGTCTCTGAAGACCTGTATTATACTTAAAACCCTGTATCCATTTGTATTATAAATGCTTTATAAAAATCATAAAATCAGATTTGGAACAATTTTTAATTTAGTTAAGAGGCTTTGAATCATGAAGGTCTTTCCTTTTGATCAAAACCTTTTATTTATAAATCCTCATTATTGAAGACATTCAAGAAAATTCCTGTCTAAAAGATACCTCAAGACAACACATTTTTCGTCTATCACCTTGGTGGTCTGATGTTCTGAGTGAAAAATGCAAAGAAGTTGATTGTATATTATTTGAGAACTGTTAATACATTTAAAATTTTATGCCTTTTATTAATAATATAAATATTTTATTTTCACCTTGTGTTTCATCCTGTAAACCTTCATAGCTCTTTGTTAGATCTCTCTTATGACATTGTGCCATGATTTTTAATTATTTTTGTTTTGTTTTATAACTCTCATGGAAATATAAATTCTTTGAAGCCTGGAACTATGGCTAGTCTTTTCATAACCTGCAGTACCTGGTTACTGGTTATGTAAATGTGATTTGTGTTTGGTGTTGAAAGGCCGATATATATATATATATATATTTTAATTGGGGGTGTATTATGTTAAGTAAAACATCATATGCAAAGTGTGTCTTGTGTGGCTTGAAAAATTCATAGCATAGACAGTAATAATGTTGTGTCAGTGAAGCATAGTGATTAAGAATATGGGCCTTAGGGTCAGATATACTTGTGCCTAAACCTTTGCACTACTTTGTAATAGCTGTATGATTTTGGGTCATTTGCTCAACATCAGTTTACTCTCTCTATCATAGGGCTAATGATATGTAATTCAAAGAGGGATTGTGAAAATTAAATTAGTTTAAGTAATGTAATGCCCTGCTATAAGGTTTGGCCGCTATACTTGAGAGTTGGTGGGAAAAATAAACATTATCACTCTTGCATCATGCGGGAAGAGGGAGTGGAACATGGTGGCGCATGCCATCTCCTTTTTTATCCTTTCCTCCCAATAGTTTTACAAGGTCGACATTGCAGTTTATATCTGTTGCCTTCAGTCTTCATTGGCCTTCCGTTTGGATTCATTCTGTCATGTTACTTCATGTACAGGCTGTACTTTTTTTTTTTTTAACGTCTGACTTACTCTGAAAAGAAAGAATATCAAGCAATTTGTGAGATACAAATGGAAGTGTGAGTACTTATAGACACTGTCAGATAAGAATGCCAGAAATGCCTTTTTTACGTATTTCTAAAATCCGCATTTTGTAGGCATATTTACATGATATATATATACATAGGGAGTACAAAATACAGTTTGCATATTGGCCTAGCCTCTCCTTTTCTCTCATGCACATTTCCATCCTGATCAACTATTTTAGGATTTGGAGAAGAGTACTTATTTTAAAAGTGACAATTTAAGAAAATAATCTTAATGTCACAAAGAAATACTGTGACAGGGGACAGGGCATTGATCCTCAGAGTCCTTTATGTTGAATAAACTTCTCACACGTTGAATGGAGTAGTTTAAGAAATACCTGTGTCACGCTGAGGAATTATAATTAGGTGATATTTATCAAATTTATGAATAGTCAGAAAAAAAAACAGTTGATTTGCATAATAAAACAATACAGTTTTCAACAATGTTTGGAAGCCAGATATTTTGACAGGAACTGCAGATACGTATGAACTGGGACTTTATACTTAGCCTGTGAGAACTTGCCCTTCAAAAGTAGGTTTGGAATATGATGCCAGTATTTACGTCCTCTTGAAGAACTGCTATTTCAAAAAGGTGTTCTCTTGTTCTCTAATTCTATATAAAGGAGATACAGTTTTAAACCTCTCTTGATAGGTGAAAGGACTTTGAAGGAGCATAAAAACCTTTAAATTCTTGTTCTGGGTAACCAAATACCTGATTTTACTTATAATTCTAACTGCTGTAAAAGCGAATTAGTAATTTATCCATGAGTTTTTGAGTCCTTTTTAGAATTAGTACTATCTTCTGCAAGTAAATTGCTTTATTATTTTATTGATTTATTTTTGAGTGGTGTGTTAAGAACTGTTTAACACAGTGTGACACTTAACATATTTCTAAAATAATTCATTTTGAATAAATTTGGGTAATCATAGTGAACCAGATGTTGCTAAATTCTTACTTAATCAGAGATTAAAAATATTCGCAATATACTTTTGTCTAGCTGTCATCTTAGATAAATGAATCCATTTCAATCAGCATGCTTGTGAAAAAAGGGGGAGATAAAACAACATTTTTCCAGCTACATTTGTTGAAAATAAATATTAATCTTCTGTGTGGTTAAAACCATGCTGTGCTAACTCCATCATAACTGTAATTGCAGAAAAGCATTTTAGAATTTTTTAAATGAATTTCACTTCTTTTTATCATTTTGGAGGCACTGAGTTAGATTCTACTTTTCATTAGATTATATGTCCATGTTGGTTTAAGAAATACAAAGATTCGTTTGTGTTAATCTTATAGTATCTTAAGGCTACTTGTTAAGATAGTCTTGGGTAGTTTATTCTCCAAAGATATATTAAATTTCTCACCTGGTTAATATTTTTTGAATTTCAAACATAAACCTCTTTATCTTTCTTTCAAATCTGCTGGAATTTGTGGAAGAAGCTTAAATATTAATATTTTATGTGTTCCCTGTTCTCTTTGGTTCTGTAGCATTGGTTAAGACAAACTGCTCATGGAGCTGTACTGACTTGTCTGAAAATGGTGCATAAAATAAAACACAAAAAGAAAACAAAACCTAGACTAACAAAACAAAATAAAATAAGGCATAAGGAAAAAAAAAAAAAAAAAAAAAAAGTTAATTTCAAGCTCCATTAGCGATGCCAGTGAGAAGAATGGCAGGGATTCATGAAAAGTACAGGGACGAAATTGATAAGGAATAAGATTCCATATTCTTGTCTTCTAATTATGCAGTCAAGAAAGATAAAAAGGAAAACCCAGAACGCAAAGTGAATTACTTCCTCTTAAGGCATTATCAACAACATCATTGTCCCATTATAATAAAAGTTTCAAATTTAAATTTACTTTATGTCTTAGCACATCCAATACAAGTGGTTGTCACAAGGGATTTGATATTATGGGCTTGTTCTGTTGTTCGTTGTTGATTTTTGTCAAATTTATGCAAAACTTATAGGGAAAATTGTTAACATAGTAGAAAACTGTGAGCTGCATTAACTACCAGAGCTCACTGATTGTTCTAGTTCACGTGGGTGTTTGTCTAGGCTATTTACTGAGGAAATAAAGAAAATGAATATAGGAGGTGGGATTTTATTTTCACCTCTAAGAATAATCCCTAAGGATGAGTCTTAGATTTCCCTGCAGCCAAGGTCAGACTGTCTCTTGTCTCAGTATCATTCGTATCCTCTTCAGAAAACAAGTTTTGGAAGTGTTCTTCTTAATTGGTAGATAGAAAATTGTTTGGAAGTGCTTCACAAAAGTCTCCTTGGATGGAAATTAGAATTCCAAGGGGAGGGGGAAATCATGGGTGTATAGTTTTATCATCTCTTTTTGCTTTTATTATGACATTTCCAGAGACGAGTGGAAAGTACATTTAAAGGAGTGTTTTTCAGTTACAGATGCTATTTGCAATATAGGCAGTGAAAAGACAGGGAGGCAAAACTGTCGTATGGATTTCTCATTGGCTATCTTGCTTCAGTGACTTGAATGAGAAATAAAACAATAGTCTCAGTATCTCCTGGCACACAATGGTTTTAAATGTAGGTGTAGAACCAGATTGGTGAGTGGTGGTGTCAGTCAAAAGTCTCTACTTGTGTTTAAGATGTGTCAACATCATGGGTGTTTCACCCACACATTGGGGTAACCACCCATATTTTATTTTATTTTTTTTCCTATGATGTTGAGGATATGTGAGTCTGAATGTGGCTCAGTGACAGGGCAGAAAAGGTAGGTTGTTCTGAGTTATCTTGTTATTCTTTCATTGGCTAATTTCTGTGTGCCTTACTCTGTCTTCTGAAGCACAACAGAAGCAACAATTTAAAAAGCAAATGATCAGCTTCCAAGGACAAAATGCTAACTGATCTCAGAGTTTAAATGAAAGGAGTGGTTTAGAGACCTTTCCAAACATTACATTCAGAAATGTGGCTTCATAATGTCCTTGGTAAGTGTCTTTCTATACCTTAAACTCTCATTTTAAATTCTTCATTCCTTGCTTACTGAGTCAATGCTTTTACTACTCATAAAATTTCTGAATTCATAACTTAGAACTTCTTTTTGAATTATTTTTAATACTTAAATTTTTATTTCCAAAAATAATCTTTGTATATACCCAAATCGGCTCTCAAAGTCTGATATGATGTTAATTTTTTATCTAATAAACTACCTTTATCATTACTCATTCTTGCAGTTTCCAAAACACTTTAAATGTTATTTTTCTATAGTTATAGTTAGTTGGGTGGACTTGTAAATATCTAGTGTGTTTATATACTCTTATTTGGGTCTTTATTGTCATTAAAATTTGTGCTACTCTGATTTTTTTAAAAACTTATTATGGTTTTAATAAAATAATGACCAGAAAGTTTTAAATGTACAGGCTTAATTTGGACTTAGGTTTAAAAGAGTTTCCAAATTAACAAATTTACTACTTCTTACTAAGGCATAGTATGTTGGTACTTTTATAATCTGAAGGAGAAAAAAAATGGACTGCATCTTCCAGGTTTTCTCGAGGAAAGAAAGAAAAGTTGTGTAATAAACCTTAAAAATTTTAAAATGAGAAAAAAAGTGTATGCCTAGGGAATGGTGTTGTTTAAAATGAGTACAGAATTAAAATTCAGAGTGGTTACTTAGAGATGCAGAAATGAACACACCACGCTCTCTTGAGAGTACAACCCCTTGAGTTCCCTGCTGATCTGGTCTAGGCTTAACAACCCAGCTAAGTTCTGTGTTACTTCCTTTAGGTTCATAGACATTTAGGCATGCTTGGCAGGATACCTGGGCAAGGAATGGTGGGTACCTGGGCAAGGAGTGGTAGATTCCAGGAGTCTGCAGACTTTCTCCCATTACTTTTCCAATTGGTGGTGATACATAACTATTTTGACTGTCTTCTCCAAGGGTCAGTGGAACAGGAAAATGGTGTATGTGCAAAAGGATAGGGTCTTCCTATTCATAGAACTTCATTTTCTGAATGTAATGCCAGCCACTGCTGCCTTTTCGAACCTACAATATTGTGAAGAATGGGAAAAGGCAGAGTTTCTCTCTTTCATGTATTAACTCTGTTCTCCGTTCCTCACACTTTTACCCAGGATTCTGCTTTGTATTTTATCCCTTGGTAAAGGGAGGAAAAAGAAAATCAGTTCTGTCATTTCATCTTGACTCATCCGTGGACTTCACCAGTTTGCACTCTGTCACTTTCAGTTTAGCTGCGTGGTAGAGCAGAAGAGCAATCCAATGATGCAAGGGAGTAGGGATATCCAATGTTCCTTTAGTAAGATATTGTTACATATGCCATTTCCTGGATCGATTGTGGGCTAGTGAGTTCCCAACCAAACCCATCTCCCTAGAGTCGGAGTCCCCATAGTTAAATTGCTATGTGTGCCTGAAAGTTTTAGAAACAACATACAGTTTTATGTAGCTGCCGTCCAATGCGTGCCTTCCCATTTCCCCACCTTCCTGTCTCTATTCCGATAGGGATAGTATCTTCTTAGCCCTCCTCGTCTTCAAAATCAGTGCTGTCCTGGGGTATAAACACATTATTTAACCACCAGGTCAGATGATTTATTCTGTAAGATACATGCATGAAAAACAGTCCCAATACTACAGTCAAGATTAATCTGTGCAGGTAATTACAAATACCACTTGTTATTTAATTTAGCAAAATATCAATTAATGTATTATTTTTACAGACATCTGTTTAACAGATATCTCTATTTTTACTTCCTTCTCTCTTTTAGCAATATTCAGTTTAGTTTCAGAGCTAAGCTCACTTGATTCTTAGAGAGAAAGGTCCTTTCTTCTGAATCTCCAGTCAGCCGTCAAAACTGTTCTTGCAGCTGCCCAACCCCAGCTCATCAGGTTTGTTGGATTTGGTTCCATGTCTCTTTTTCTTTCCTGGCCCATGGTCAGAGTGAAAATCCAGTAAATATTTCCCTAGTCTCCCTTAATATCTTTTCCATTACTACTTTTTACCTTCTTGTTTTCTGATTTCCTTCTCTAAAAGCTCTCAAGTTCTCATTTTGCATAACAGCCTTTCAGACTGCGCCCAATCCCCAAATCCTTGTCTCCCCAAAAATGATCATCTCGAAGTTAATGATGATTCATCTTGGGTTACAGGCAAGTCACTTTTTCCAAGCTTAGACTTAGTTCTCTACTGTTCCTTTTCAGTTAAAATATTAACATGTACATTAACATTTCTAAACTTAATTGCAGTTATCATGCTTTCCATCAGACATGGGTACAACCCTTACCCCTAACATTGTTAGGGGTGTCCCAGATGCTATAGCTGTCCAGTTGGCTGAGATTAATGACTTCAAAAAAAACTGCAGGTTTTAGTTGTAAATAATAGATAACCTTTAGGATTTGTAACAGCAAATAAATCATTTCATTTTTGACTTGCGGGAGACAAGGAAAATCTTTTTTTTTTTTTTTTTTTTTGAGGTGCCCATTGCTTTCCACAATGTCAGAAATCTCTTGTTTTCTGTGCATGTGATTATTTTAACTTTGGGGTCATTACAGCAGAATAGAGATTTTGATGTGGAGCGAATAGCAGAAAAGTATTCATTATATGATTCATCTCAGGTGCTTGACTGTAGATGAAATACAGATATCACAACTAAGATGAATAATCTCTGAATGATAAAGTACAGTATGTTTTACCTTTGTTTATTTGCCTTAACCTGTGGGGTGACAGAAGAGGTAAAAATCCTGAGAGGGTTCTTGCTTCCACTTCAGAGATCTAGCAGACTACTTGGGGATCAGCTCACGTGTGAATGTGGCATGAAGTTGTAATTTCACCCCACCTGGAGACCTTAGTCATAGTAGAAGAAAAAATAATGCAAAGTGGACAATGTAAGAAATCCAACTCTTTGCTCCTATCCCCAGAGTAAATAAAGGTTTATGAAAGTAGAGCTTCATTATCTTTGTAAACTGAGATATTTGAGCTCTCACTGTGGTAGAAATGGATAAGATATTCCTACTGCCAAACCTTGTTTGACCTGTTTCAGATATGTTAATTTACATTATTTTAATAACTTGTGCTTTGGGAGTAAGTTATACATATATAATGATCATAAAATATTTTCATTTTGAATTTTGTTTTCTGGAGCTTATTGTGAATTACAGTGCCTAATGCATAATAGGTGCTTCATAAATGAATAGTACAGGAACGAAGGAGTTATATCTTTGTTTTGCTTCACAAATGTTTGCAGAAAATGACTTGGAGAATTTTTCTCTTTTCTTCTGGCAACACATTTTCCCACAAAATGTTTCTTATCTCTCAGAATTATATTACAGTTATAATGGAAAAGAATGATCATTTTTTAAAATTCTTTTCTTGGCTGAGCTGAAACTTGGAATTTTACAAGTAATGAAATGCAATGTTTTTCTTACCAAGTTCAAATGTAGCACTTAGATTTTCATATTTCATTCATGGATCCATCATTGTGAAACCATTCTTTTGTCAAAATTCAAAGGCTTACAAGCCCTAATTGTTAAACACAGTCAGAAGAAACTGTGATATGCCGATATTCCAAAGCTTTGAACATTTGAAGTGATCTTCGTTTGATATTTTGTGACATCTGGACTGCTCTAAACATTTGTGTTAATAGATTGTTTTTAACTTTTGTATCAATTTTTGACCTGCATAGAGTTGCAAATGTGGTAAAGAGAGTTCCCGTATATACGTTAGCTTCCCCTAATGTTAACATTTTACATAACCTTAGGCCAATGAGCAAAACATGGAAATTAACTTTGGTATTCTACTATCAATTGAATTATGAACTGTAGTTTTGTTCAGTTTCATCCAGTTTTTGCACTGATGTGCTAGGGTAGTTTCAAAATGTGGAGTAACATAGTTCTAGCTGTGTAAGGTCAATAAGTTTTGCTGTTTACCATTTTTAATAGTAATGACAGAAAGTTGTGTTTTCTAATATTAGTTATTTTATCATAAGGTCTTTGGCAAGCCTCTTTTAATACCTAAAGCTCTGAGAATGGTGTTCCTTGTTTCTTTTCTGAAGTACGTATTTGGCTGATAGCATCTGAAAAAGGGAATATATATTCCTGTTAGGATATCATTAAATGTTACTAATGTTAACATTTCGTATATATCCCCATTTAAATGATCTTTTTGAGGGCATGGCAAATTCTGCATTTCCAAGTGTTAGTGGGTATAGAATAAAGATAAATATTCTAATTTGCTTTTAGGTCTGTAATACTATGAAAGAAACTCATCAGTCATATCAATCATAATAACCACTGTTCTTGTAGAAGAGGGTAAATGAGTGGTCATTGTAAATGCTTCATATTAAAACAGGACTGAACTTTAAGCATAGCAAATCCTGACAAATGAAAATTTGGATTATTTGTGAAAGACCTTTATTCTTTAACATGTTTAACTAAACACTATGTGGAGAAATTTGTCTTTATATATAACCTTATACTGCAGCATGAATTAAATCCCTCTTATTTTGTCAAATGCAGTTAATAGACTGTCAGCTCATTGAGGGCAGGGTTCATTTCTATTTATCTTTATAAACTTCAGTGCATCATAGTATCTGAAACGTGCAGATACTATAAATGTCTGTTTGAGAGGAGACTGTGATGCCGAGGAAAAGCAAGGTCTTGAGAGGTGTGTGCTGTTATCTTCTAGCCTGCAGGCCTAGGCCCTGACCTGGTCTTCCTGGGCTTTCTAAGCCAGCAATATTAGAATACCAGCTGTTTACTCAATATGCTCAGCATTTTATGTTCGTATCTCCGCATATGTGCTTATTAAGCCTTGTTTATTTTTACACAAATAATGAACTGTTGTAAGATGGCCTGTGCCAAGCGAGTTGCAGAGATAGCAAATTTTTAAGTAAATCTTTTAATCTTGTTATTGATAAGGCAAGTCCACAGATGAGTAGTCTGAAACTCATATAGCAGGTTCATGCTGTTGGTAAGATCTGAAGGTCCTTTTGCTTTCTGACCCACTAACCTTATCCTGTCCTGCTTGTGTTACATGTCTTCATGGTTACAACACAGAACCTTCTGTTTCGGCCACTCACATTCCAGGCTGCCATATCAGCCATGTGAGGGAGGGGAAGGCCATAGTTGGAAGCAGATGGCACCAGGATCTGGAGAGGAAAACCAAGAAAACACTTATTTACCTTTTAGCAGTGGTGTGTCATGGGGCCACCCTAGCTACAATGGTGTCAGGGGAAGCTAGAGTTTTGTTCAAAAAGTGCGTTGCTGGCCTGAACAAAATTAAGGAAAAAAGTAAGGAAAAATGAGAGGGGATGATGTTTGGTAAGCAACTAGCACTGATTGCCAGAAGTACTTAACACAGTTCTTGGCACATAACAAGGCATGGCTAGGAGCCATTCTAGTATTTTTATTGCACTTGAGTTCTTTTAGACCATCAAGATTTATCCCAGTTTGATTTAATAGTCCTTAGCAGTATTTTCAAATATTGTAAATATTCCAAATGCTGCAGTCTTTCCTTATCATTTTTGAATTTGTAACATGGGGTTAATTGTGTAAGTTATTGAGAAATTGTAATAAGGGACAAATACATTTTTTTTCTATTTCATCCCTCATGTATGTTTTTTATTTGATAGTTATGCTTATAAAAATACACATTAGAGTGTATTCCAAACCTGGTTCAAATGATTTTATAGCAGTATAGCTTTATTTATCCATAGCACAAAATATTTATTGTCTGCAAATTAGAAGTTTGTATCCCTGATATATGTAATAATATCTGGAGGCTTATCAAATTTGCTTATCGTCATCTAGCAGTTTAATCTTGGATAAAAGAGTACAGTCTTCTGGGGAAAACTGCGCATATCAAGCTGGCTTTTGTCCACGGCAGGCATGTAGTCCAAGCAGACAGGTAAACTGAGGTGAGATCCCTGTTGCTTGGAATGGGTCAACAATGAGGATTAGTGGAAAGAAGGCCAGGAGGAGATGGTCGTGGCAGCGTGCGGGGCTTGAACCAGGCAGGACAAATAACTAGTTTGTGGCAATGAAACTACATCCACATGCTTCCAATGGGTGGACTTAAGCTGTTGCTATATTTCCAGTCTTAAAAGGCAGCTGGGTGGGGAAGAAAATGAAGTTGGAAGACATCCGATGAATGAAGAAGCCAACAGCTGACTAGTGATTCACACAAGGAAACAATTTATGGAAGCTGTTTGGGAAACATAAAACAAATAACCTCACAGTGTCACAGTGTTGGGCCTTTATTCTTTTCCTTCTTTGGGGATTCTTCTACCTCCCTATCCTTCCCCTTTCACCTGGCTTTATCAAACTTAGTGTTTAGTGCCCAGAAATTGCCTCCCCCAACTCTGTAAGGTCGCCTGTGCATTTCCTTTTCAGTGGCACTTCCCTCATCACAGCCCTTATTAGGGCATTTTGTAAGTGTTTGTCTACTTGATTTATTTCCATAAATAAATAAGGCAGGCAGGGATAGTATAAATGCTCTTCATTTTATCTTGTGGGTCTAGCCCACCTCCTGGCACATGGTAAATGCTAAATTTAAAATAATTAAAGGTATTCCTTTATTTATCTTATTATTCCTTTGTTTTGTTTGAAATGTTTTTTTTTTTTAATTTTTTGATAGATAAAGTTTAAAAAAACATTAAAAATTAAAAAAAAAAGATATTCCTGGCCTCTGATATGCACATTGTAATTTACAGTGCCCCGTCAGTAGTGTCTTTGATCTTGTAACTCTGAGGATATCATTATGACTCCATAACTATTACAAGGCCAGAATGAGACCATTAGCTTGGAATAAAGAAACAAAGAAATCACTGTTGGGAGAAACATTTCTAGGCAGATATATTAGGAAAATTGTAGAGATATGACCTTGGGCAAGTTATTCAACTTCCAACCTCCATGAGCCCCCGTTTCCTAATCTGAAAACAACAGAGAGAAGAGAATGGTGATCTCAGTCTCTCTGAAGTCTCACTGTTGGGACAGTTAAAAGTTACGTCCATGAAGCAGAGGATAAGATCAATTATTTATTTTTGTTTGTTTTTTCTGTTATCCTAATGTGTATGTGTGTGTATATATATGTATATATTTTACATATGTATATATTTTAGAGAAGTTGTAGGTTTACAGGAAAATTATGCATAAAGTACAGAGTTCTCATATACTACCCTTTTATTAACATTTTGTATTAGCTTGGTACATTTCTTGAAATTCCTGAAAGAAAATTTTTATAATTGTACTATTAACTATTGTCCATCATTTACTATAGGGTTTATTGTGCTGTAAAGTCCTATGGTTTTTTTTTTTTTTCAAATTTTATTCTAGTAACACATATACAACCTTAAGTTTTCCCTTTAACCACATTCTCATATATAATTCAGTGCTGTTAATCATGTTCACAGTCGTCATGACTGTTCTTTACCAAAACTTGATGATCAATTATTCTATATACACATTATGTTATACTATATTATATATTCTTGTCTGGATTTAAGCAAACTATCCAAGTGCTCTAAAGAGATGGAATACTGATTACAGAGCCTGATTGCAAAGATTTGAATTCCACCTCCACCAGTTACTAGCAACGGCATTAGGGAACGTAAGTTTACTCAGCTTTAAAATGGGACTCACAGGACTGTTATAAGGATTAAATTGAGAAAAGTAAAGTATTTAGAACAGTGCCTGGCACTTAGAAAATGTGCTTTATGTTATTAAATAGGTGAAGACTCTTAAAACAGTATGTTAGACATAGGTCCTCAGCTTTCATTAGGACACTTAGTAGAACTTAGCCATAGGAAGCCATGATATTGTACAATTGTTGCCACCACCACAACTTACCCAATGTTGTAATAAGAGTCATTGTGATTTTCCTTCTTCTGTCAGCCTGAGTGTAGAGGGTGACCATGGTTCTCTAATGTAGTTCTATTGCAAATTATGTGATTATTTGTGCAGCCTTTTAAAACATTTACTTCTTAATTGTTACTAAAATTTGCTATAAAAAGTCATTATCTAATTTATATGAATATACAATAAAATTTAAATTTTCCCTAATAATATCTTTTATTTAAGTTATTAAACTTGAGTTTTATTTAGGTGCTTCCACACATATTTTTTCCCTTAGAACTATGCCATCTATCCAGGCAATCCAGTGATTGAAATGAGGTGGGTTAAATCTCTGCCAGTTCTTCTTTCCTTACCTCCTTTTCTTTATTTTTATTTTCTGTGCTTATAGTTCTCACCTGTTTAAGGCCCTGGCTCTCTCACTTCTACCATACACTGTCATATATATATTTATATATAATATATTGTATATATTATATTATATTACACATATATATGTATGTGTGTGTAGTGTGTGTATATATACATATACATATACATATACATATATTCATCTTCTTTTAGTTGCAAGATATGCTGGCCATTACTCCCAGGCCATATTGCTAAGATAATACAATATAGTGTTTTTGAGGTGGATGGAATCTTACATATACAATCAAAACCCTTCATTTTATGGACCAAGAAGCTGAAGTTTTAGAAATGTCAGAATAAAAACCGAAGAACAACAGTAATGAAACTAGCATGAAAGCCACTGGGTCTCCTTGCTCAGTGAGTAGCCCCATGTTGCCATCCATGCTCTGCTTATAGCAGACCTAAGGCTGTCTAGACTGGAGCTCCTGAGCCCTGGAGAAGGGTATTGAGAAGAGTATGGGGTAGTTGCAGATTATATGTAAGAAGAGATAATGGGGTTAGTTCCTGCTGTGCTTATCCTTATGGGAATGCTCCAGTATTATAACTCTTACACTTATCCTTATGGGAATGTGCTGGTATTATAACCCTTACACTAATCATTAACCAGTTAACAGGAGACAAACAGGTAAGTTTAAATTGTGTATTCCCTTTCAGCAAATCCATATTTGAGTGCCTGGTCAGAACTGGGAAATACCTTGAACAGTTGAGATCACAGATGAAAAACAAAGATACTTGCGTGCCCTCATGTGGCATTCTTCTAGAGTGGAGAATATATACAATATATAATAAACATAATAAGTGAGTAAATTATATTGTCTTTTGGAAGATGTATGTGCTATGGAAAAAGGAAGAAGAATAGGTCAGGAGGATTGAAAGTGCTGGGTTGGTGGGATGGGGTAGGAAGAATGGAAGGCAGGTTGCCATATTAAGTAGGAGGTTAAGGTAGATTTCACTGAAAAGGTAAAGTTTGAACAAAGACTTAAAGGAGGTCAGAATATGCACATATTGGCACACTTAAAATTTCAATTATATAGAAATGAGGAAATGAAAATTATTTATGAATATGTACTATAGTTTAGGCATTATGACATATAATTCATAGCTATAGATTTGAACATTTGTTAGGGACGACTTTAGTTTACTAATAAGTAGGTAGGCAACTTTTAATGATTGAATGCAAATAATAGATATAAATGGCCTGCTTTGGTTCAGAAGTTAAGGATCCTTCTTAGTCAAGCATTATGAATACTCTCTTTGGAAAGGAAAACTAGTAGTTTACTTTATGTCTAAAGATTTCTAAGTTTTAAAAATTACATCTTATCCAGTTTTACAAGTTCATTATATCTTAAAATGTGTTCAATATAATAGTTATTGAATATATTTCTAATAACATTTGTGTAAATTTTAGCATCTGGTTGCAAAAGAAAATATTGCATCATCTGAATGAATGTAAAAGTATGCCCTCACATTTCAGCATCAAGTTTAAATTTTGTCTTGACACTGGAAAGTTATAGAATGTCACAACTGCTTGCTGTTAACTCAAAGCTATATATCCACATAGTCAGTATTCTGACTCTTAGTAACATTACCACTGTGTTGTTAGTAAGCATTTATTATTATGGTAAGTAATTTGGAAGTCCAGGTATGGTACTATATGAGCCCTGTTAATACTTGTGGGCATAGATATAAATATTTGTTAATTTGTGGCAGAGAAGAATGATATAATGCATTTTGTTCACAATTCTTGTTACTGTGGAAGTGGTGGTTTGGGGTTGTGGTCTGAGAAATCTAAACTTGTACAGTAGGAATTATCTGTTGACTATTTTCTTGACTGAGAAGAGAACTCTGATTTTAATAATCATACTCTGGTTTTAAAAACACATTGTGAATCAGGTCTATCGACAAAGTTGAAATTGTTTTCCTAAGACTGCCTTAGGTGTTGACTTATCAATGTGGCACTAACCTGAATATTGTACCATGTAATGAGGCAGCAAGAGTTTGAAGTTTTTTGAATAAATTTGGTGTTGTCTGTGTGTGTGTGTGTGTGTGTATGTGTATGTGTTGGAGTAGTTATTAGGAGGAGTCAGGAATTATGATAGTTAATGAGATAGGTTTATTGGTCAGGATTCTCCAGGGAAACAGAACTGGATTAATATTATGAGATTTATTACAGGAATTGGTTCATGTGACTGTAGGGGGTGGTGGGCAAATCCTAATTCCATAAGGCAGGCTGCAGGCTGGGAGCTCTGATGAAGGTTTTTTGATGAATTCCTTAGGAGAAACAGTCTGGCTGAAACAGAGAGGGAATTTTTTCCTTCTGACTGCTGAAATCATGAGTTCTCCTTTTAAGGCCATCAACTGATTAGATGAGACTTCTTTAAATGTTGAAGGCATTCATCTCCCTAGTTGACTGTAGTTGTAGTCAGCCATTGATGCAGTCAACTTAGTGATGATTTAAATCTGTGAAATACCCTGAACAGTAACAACCAGTCCAGTGCTTGCTTGACCAAACAGTCAGACACTGTCGTACCATGTGGACACATGGACTTGACGATCTCAGTAGTAGGCAAGAGCCTAATCCTGAGTCTTGACAAGGTGGTAAGAAGTTTGTACTTTCCTATAGTCAGTGAGTATAGAGTATGCATATGAGGGTTTTAATCCTGTAAGGAAAGCAATGAGGTGGCTCTTGCGAGACCTAATCAGGCAGTATTCATAGGGAGGATGTGTAATAATGTAAGAAGTTTTAGGGAAGTAAAATCTCCAGGAGTTGATGACTAAATTAGAAGTTAAATATAAAGGAGAAGTCTAAGCTGATAGGTTGCTTCCTTGAAGGACAAAAAGGATGGTATTGTCATTTTATGGTTTTAGAAGATGAACACCATGAAATGATTGGTGGGAAAGATAATGGATTCAGTATAGGACATTTCTTACCCTTCCAAGTGGCTGTAATAGAAAATGGTTTGTTGAGTTCTGTAGCAAAGGGGATAATTTTGGGCAAGATACAGAGATTTTGGCATCCTTGATTGTTAGTTGAGACCAAGGGGGTATTGAATTTCTAGGAGGAGGCATAAAGAGTGGACATAGACTTCCCCAGGAAGCCAGCCACTCCCCCATTCAGCATCCCTCTGTGTTGTACCCTCCTGCTTGTTTCTGCCATTTTTTGGGGCACCTTGTTATATTCTCACTTGGCTTGTGGTGCTCTCTCCCTTCACCCTCCAGAATTGAAATCTCTCTTGGAGACCTTGGCTTCTGTCCATTCTCCCACATCAAAATCACTTGGTTTAAAAGTTGGCCAAAGTGTGGGTCCAGGGATGGTGCGTTGGCAGCGCGTGGGTTCTTGTTGGGGCATGATCGTGGGACAAGGGGCCAGCAGCTCTGATGTGCTGGTCAATTTTATGTCTCCACTGGGCCAGGCTATGTTGTCCAGTTTTTCAAACACTCATCTATGTGTTGCTGTTGAGGGATTCTGTAGCGTGGTTAGCATCTTCAGTTGGTTGACTTTAAGTAAAGGCATTGATTCTTGATATTGCAAGTGGACCTCAACCAATCAGTTTCAGACTTTAAGAGAGAAAACCAAGGTTTCTCAGAGAAGATGAAATTCAGTCCACTTCTGCTGACTTTCCAGCCTTCTGGTCTCCCCTGGGGAGCTTGTACTTGCCAGTCCCCGCAATTCTTTAAAATAAATATCTTAGTATATATTAAAAAAAAAAAAAGTGGACATGTAATGTGGACAAGGATATAGCCTTGTGGAACTCTGACACTGAAGAATAGATGCCAGTTAAGGGAAACAAGAAGGAATATTCAAAGGGCTTGGAGGAGAAACAGTTCACCCTTAAAATATAAGCAAAGAGAATGTTTTAAAGAAGTTCTTGTTCAAGGTAATTAGTAACTTTCCAGAGCAGTTTCATTGAAGGGTGGTGTTACCAGGAGATGATTGCTGTGGGTTGGTGATTGAATCAGGGGTGAGTAACCACAGACAACAATTGCAAATTATTTTCCCATTGGTTGGGAAGGGAAAGAGAAAGTTTTGACAATGTCCAAAGGAGAATTAGAGGCAGTTTTAAGGGTTGATTTTAATTTGTTTGCCTCCTTGCTCACTTGCTCTTTCAAGATGGAGGCTTGAAAGTGATTATGAGTTCCAAGAAGTGAGACAGAATTGAAAATCCAGAAAAGAAAGACTATCAACAGAGCAAGGTCCCATAACAGGTGGAAGGACAGCCTCAGCTTCCTCCTCTGTACTTGGAGGTAACAAGACCTACCTTATGGCTGTAAGAAGTAAACAAGCGGATGTGTTCCCGATTACCCTCAATAAATGCTAGTTCCATTCAGCTTACAAATTTTCAAGCCAAAAATTTATCTTGCTCATCTGCAGTTTGCATTCACATAGATATGTCTTAAATAAAATATCCAACTGCAATATGCTTTGCCCTGCATTTGTAGTACTTTAAAAAGGGTTAAATTAGTTGATCTCTTTTTCACAGCCAGAACCTCTGCTTTGGCTAAGTTAAAAAAATTTGTAGCTATGTCATTTTGTATAAACATTAATAATGTAATCCTAATCGTTCAAAATGATATTCCAGTGTGTTAGGGCTTATAGAACAAAGTGTGGCTTACAGAAGTGAGAAAGAAGAGAAATAAAAATTCCTTGAACAGTGAGGTGAGCACAGAATGAAGTATAGGTGCGTAAAGTCACCTTAAAGTGACTGAATTGCTCCATGGCCTAGGACTAACTGCTAGCACTTGATTGATGTATTACCACATCTATTGAAATGTGTCACCAAGAAGAGTTGGTTAGTCTTGGGTTTATAGAAAAGGAATTCTACTCCCATTGATAAGACCATCACTATTGTGAGGTAGTAACTATTTTTGGAGGCCATTAAATACTTGAGTCAATTGATGCCCCTTGTTCTGATTCCAAATTCTGTTTACTTTCCCTGGAAAGACAGCCCTTAGAGGGAGAATGTACTGATAGAGGGAACCTCTAGTATCCTGGTTCCTGAGATGGGTATTTCTCCTTGTAAATTAATAAGATGCCATTTCATTTATGAATATAATTCCCTGTAGACTTGAATAAAGTGAGTCTGCTCCTACGAGATCATTTTTTTCCAAGTTGTGCTGCCTTCGTCAATGTTTCTAAGCACGTGGGGGTGAATCCCTCTTTCGAGTATGTGGTTGGGGATGAGATAACCTGCAGCTTTTTGTTTGGTGTGCCCATCAGCTGTTTTTCTACTCTATGCGTTATGGAGATAAAATTTTATGCCATTCAAAATTTTTATTGTTTTCTCTTTGATATTATATATGGAAACACAATTTATTACTTTGAATGTTATTCTAATTATACTTTTCAATTGTTGTATGTATGAAATAAAATTTGTACTAGTGTGCATCGATACTATAATAGAAAATTATTTTTAGTGAATTTTTGCATCCATAGGTATAGGTCAGTGTAAGTATAAAGGCTCATGTCATCTATCTTAATAACCTGAAGAGAAACACGATAAATTACAGTAATAATTCATTTGCAGTACAGTTGCCACATGAGGTTGTTTGGGTAAAATTATTATCATTTCTTAATCTAGTAAAGTGCATTAGAGCTAAGATTTCTCTGTTTAGTATATATATATAAAAATTATTTGTCTGCCTGATGAAATCATTATTGTAAATCTACCTTGGCCTGAATTCATCCTACCTTTTCAGATAAATAAGGCTATGAATTTGGCTTTCTGTTTCAGATATTGGATTACTGTTTTGTTATGCATATGAATTTACATAAATTCTTTGCTTATTTTTCAAAATGAAATAAAACTTGATTCACTCATTCACAGTTGTTCTGTAAGTTTATATTTTTATATGTTACTTTGTTGTTGCTAACAAGAATTTCATACAAGTTTATTTTCCCTAAAATGTTTTCTTTTATGTGTGAGTAGTTAGCAATAAAATTATGAAAGTTTTAGGAATCTCATATTTTCAAAGTGTGTATTCACTTTTTTACTACAGTAAGATATATATATATATATATTAAATCTTTCAATTTTAAGTCGTTGATAACAGTAAAATATTTTATGTATCTTGATATTTCTTATTCATACAGTGTCACAAGCTTTAGTTTTGTGGACATGGCTTTCTGTTGGCCATTTAAATTATTCTTTTGGTTAACAGAAATATGTCAGCTGTATTTTGCACACACAGCCTCCCCTTCGCCCCCCCCCCCCCACACACACATAGAAACACAGAGGAAAGAAGTTCCTGTTAGTCCCTATTCTTTAGCAGAGAGAGGAAACAAAGGGCATGGAAAAGATCCCTAGTCATGCTCAATAAATAGTCTTGTTTATGGCAACTCCATGAATGAAACTGAGAAACATGACATATATTTTTGACCCTCAAGTATAACCTTAGTCTGTACTTCAGATGTTCTGAATATTGATAAAGATGATCAAAACTAGTTATGTTAGCTTTTAAGGAAATCTGTAAAATAATTAATAAAGCTGAATCTCTGAGAAGTTGTTATTCTGCAAATATTTTATTAAGTTATTTTAGGTTTTTGTAAGCTCTGCAACATTTATTTTAAAAATCTGGTCAGTAATCACATTTTTTAGTGCTTCAAATATAAAACAAAGTTTCTCTTTAGGAGCCAGATGGCATTGTAATTTTGCTTATAAAAACATATACTGAAATGGTTAGGGTGAAATACTGAAACACAATAAAATACATTTGAGTGACTTTGTTAATGTGAATCTGTGTTTCTGAGACATATGAGTCGATTCGTGTTCTTTTGCACTCCTGAGTTTGCACTGATATCAGTTCATTGGACGTCTACAATTTTCTTCTTTCAGCTGATTGATTTTGAATTTTTCAAAGTGATTAATGTTGTCATTTGAATGGTAATGCTGACTTTGCAGAAAATGTGATCTTTTAATTAGCAGATGCTGAGATTAGCATTAGGGCTGAATGGAAATTAGCATTTGTGCTTGTACTACAAGAGCACAAACTAAGTACTGAAGCAAATAGACTGACTGTGTCTTCCTTATATTGCCCCTTTAGTTCTTTATGAAAGAGGTTAAAATGATTCAAATACTTAATAACTGTGGTGCTAATAACATTTTAAAAAATTGAGGATTCACTTAAGAGAAAAATATTCTTTTATTTCTCTTATACTGTATGTATGTGTGTATGTACATAGGGTTCTGTTTTAAACTTTTAATTTTGAAATACTTTCAATCTTACACGACGCTTACAAAAATAAAACAAACCCCACGCAGATAACTTCAGCATTCACCCTCCCCCAGACACACTGATCTGCCAATTTTAACATTTTGCCACACTTGCCATATTATTTTGTCCACCCATCCATCTATCCATCAATCCATCTATCCATCTAAACATCTTTGTATCTATCTGTCGGTCCCTCTATCAGTTCATTTTCTGAACACTTGAGTATATAGGTTGTGTGCATTTTGCTACTTGAACACTTAAAACTGCCATGTACGTTTCCTAAGAACAAGAATATTCACTGATGTAACCAACTTAATTGTATTTATCGACTCCAAGAAATTTAACATTGATGTAAAGCTTACAGTTTATTTTACATTTTTTTTCAATATTTCTTGTGAAAAGGAGCCTTTTCTTCTCCCTAGTTGGATTCCATCCAGGATCATGTCTTGTATTCAGTTGTCACTGTCTCCTTTGTTGCTCCTTTTTTTGTTTAAATTGTATGAATATGTACACAACATAAATTTTTCCTTCTCAACCACTCCCAAGCATATCCTTCAAGTGAGATTAATCATATTTACAATGCTGTGGTACCCTCATCATTTTCCATTACTAAATCTTTCCCATATCCCCAAATAGAAACCCTATACCCATTATGCATTAACTGCCCATTTCCCCTGCCTTCTGCCCCTGCTAATCTGTATTTTGCTTTCTGTTTCTGTGAGCTTGCATATTATCTCATATTATCTTTATAATTACCATGGGGCTTAAATTTAATATCTTTTAATCTGTACCACTTTCATTTGCTTTGATACCAACTTAACTTCGATAGTATATACAAACCATGTTCCTGTGTACCTCTGTCTCTCAACCTTTATGCAGTTCTTTTCACAAATTACATGTTTATATATTACGAGTGAAAACCACAGGTTTATAATTACCTTTTATACATTTGGATTTTAGATCCTGTAGGAAGTAAAAAGTGGGATTACAAATAAAAAATACAGTAGTACTGGCATTTATATTTATTTACCCATGTCATTACTCTTAATATAGATCTTTATTTCTTCAAGTGCTTCCATCTATTGTCTAATTCCCTTTCCTTTCAATCTGCAGAACATTCTTTAGCGTATCTTGTAGACTGGTGATAATGACCTCCCTTAGCTTTTGTTCCTCTCTCTCATTTTTGAAAAACAGTTTTGCTTGATACAGAATTCTTGGTTGACAGTTTTTTGCTTTCAGCTCTTTAAATATGTCATCCCACTGCCTTCTTGCCTCCATGGTTTCCTATGAGAAGTCAGCATTTAATCTTACCAAGGCTCCCTTGTATATGACATGTTGCTTCTCTTTTGGCTTTCAGAATTCTCTATTTTGGCTTTTGACAGTTTGATTTTGATGTGTCACATTGGGGGGTCTGTTTGGGTTTATCTTCATTGGAGCTCGAGTGTCTTAGATGTGTATATTCATGTCTTTTGCTAAATTTGGGAAGTTTTCAGCCATTATTTCTTTGAATATTCACTCTGCAGCTTTCTCTTTTAATTCTAGTTCTACCCACAAGGCATTTTTTTTGTATGCTTGTTCCTTGGGCTCTCTTCGCTTTTCTTCATTCTTTTTTCTTTCTATTCCACAGACTGCATGATTTCAATTATCTTATTTTCAATTATTATTTTTCCACCAGTAATTAATTTCTGCTACCATGGTCTTCAGCTCTATTGAGTTCCTTTTCATAATTTCCATCTCTCTGTTGATACTCTCTTTGTGCCCATTTTTTTCTTGCTTTCCTTTCTTCTTTGTCCATGTTTTCCTTTAGCTCTCAAACCCCAATTCTTAACCACTTTACTATTTCCCAGATTTAGGGCCATTTTTTAAAAAGCATTTCTCTGGTAAGTTCCAGGTCTGGTCCTCCTTGTTGATGGTTTCAAATTGAACCTTCTCCTTTGCTTTGCCTATAGCTTCCTGTTTCTTTGTATGTTTTGTGATCTGTTTTTGAAACTTGGACATTTTGATATTTCAATGTGTTATCACTGAAATTTAGATTCTGAGGTCCCTGCTCCTTAAGATTGTATCCAACTAGTGTTACAAAAAAGTTTTCCTTGAATGCCAGGAGTTAAAAACAAAAAATAAGAAAGAAACAAAATAACTTTCCTGTTGTTTGCAGATTGACCTGTAGGAGGTCTCTCCTTCAGAGTTTGTCTGTACAATGAATTTAGAGAATAGCTCAAGGCCAAAGTCTAGGACGTTCCCCAATCCTTTCTGTGTATGTGCCTTGTTTGTCTTATCTTGCGCAGGCATTTGTGGTCCTAGGAATCCCCCATTTTATATGGATACGAATGCTCCCTCGTCCCTAGGAAACAGTTTCCTCATGGTCCTGGGCATTGCACTGTATGTCTGGCAGCCTGCAATCCTTTGCTCCAGACAGCTATAACTTTTCTCGTATCCCTCAATCCTCTGTCACAGAGTTCTGTGACCTGCCTTCCGTAGACAGGGTAAGTTCTGGGGATGGTGAACCTCAAAGGAGTGTTTCGGTTCAGAGCCTCAGGCTGCCAGCAGACAGACAGGGCTCGACTTCCATGTTCCCAGTGTGTGCATGAGGTTACTGTTTCCTCCAGAACTGGGATCACAGACTCACAATGGGAAGATGGGTCAATTCTGTACAAAGCTGGTTGAGGGGTTGAGGGAGGGGCCAATCAGGCCTCCATGAAATCCTATTGCTTGGTTGCTTTTTGCCTTGATTCAGAGCTTGTCCTGTTACTGTTCTTCAACTCTTTTCTAAAGCATTGAGAAAGATGTTTCTACCAGTTCTTGCTAATTGTTCATGGCTTCCGTTGTGGGGATGGCGCCCTGAAGTTTCTCACTCCTCCATTTTAATCGGGGCAGACCTTACCTAAATATTTTATAATGGAACTTAAGTATTATTTTGTGATAGGTAATTTGTGGTTTATATTTGTGTGTGTGTAGTTGTCGAGTCTTATTTCCAAAGTTACTTCCAGAGTTATTTTTCGGATCAACTTAAAATTGATGAGCCCTGATGGGAAATAGTAAAGTGGTTAAGAATTGGGGTATGAGTTCATACACCTGCATTCAAATACTTACTGTCTAACTTCCTAGAGCATAAAGACTATGATAGAGCTATTGTGAAGATTAAAAGCACATGGTGTATGCAAAGCACAGGTGTACATAAAATAATAAGTAACTCTTGTTAAAAAGTTACATATATTAAGTAATATTCATTATTATTGCCTACATTTAAAAACATAGAAAAAAATTTATTTTAGCTTATTTTTCAAAGAAAAATGGTTAAAGACATATAAAGTAACTAAATCCTCTGTACACTATATCCTTTTATTCCTGGCAGACAGGCTTTATACACTCTCTTTGAGTGTATTATGTGAGCTTTTACCTCCGCTCCAGAAAGCCATGTCCTGTCAATCATTTATTTCTCTGTTCTGACTTCATTATATAGGAATCATTATAGATAAGGGGGGTGTGGGCCTCCTTTTTAAATGGTTTATATAACAAATGGTAGGGGAAAATGTCAAAACATGTATAATGAAATATTCATATATATTTAAGGCAATATACACATACTCACAATATACGCTACATTTTTATGTCTCTGAAGGTAGAGAATTAGTGTGTGTGTGTGTGTGTGTGTGTGTGTGTGGTATTTTATGGTGCTGCTAAACATGTGACCAGCAGCTTGTATGTATCAAACTTCAACATGATGTAAGTTTTAGCCAATAAAGAGGAAATTGCTGATCCCTAGTGCCCTAAGAGGCTTTGTCCAATATAGAGTGTTTTTTATTTGACTAAGAATGGCATTTAAAATGGCCCTAAAGTAAATGCATTTACGTTTGTTACTATGGATGTTACTCTCTCCCGGGAGACAACAAACAGAACACTTAATCTCCATCCCCACTGCTTGCTGCCTGTCCACTTAAATACAAGCACAGAGAAAGAGTAACAAAATGAGTCAAAGTAGATTTCCAGAAAAAAAAAAAAGCAAGAAAAGGAGAAATAAGATGTAATACTTTATTTCCATTAGAGAGTTTAAGTGGTGCTTGAATGTAATGAAATTTTAACGTGAGCAGAAAATGGGATTTTCTTTCAGTGTATCACTCCATTTGAAGTAGGTGAAACAAAATATGACATTGAAGTAGAAGAGTTGTTACTTTCAAATTTGAAAATAGTTAAGAAATGTATTTTTGAGAAAGAAGTGGCTATTGTGTTTAAATCCATACACTGTAATGTCTGTTAACGTAAATGTACATTTAGTCCAGTGTAAAGAGAATATGGCCATTGATTATTTGGCAACCACTTCAGTTTTCAGTTCTAATTGGGATGTTTTCCAAATTGATCATGCAAGATTTCCTTATCTGCCCATATCTAAACAGGACCTTCTGTTTCACAAGTTTAATAAAGAAAAGCCCATTTTGCTTTCAAATAAAGTACATCTTGAACATATGTAAACATAAAGGTAGAGGTCTTTATCTGTATTTTTTTCTTACTATTTTAATGTTGAAATAAAAGTTAGCCAAATAAGTGACAGTTTTCTATATTTACTAACTTCATATTTTACTAGAAAATTTTAACAAGATTCAATAGATATAAATATATAACTATATGCAGATGTTTATTAATAGAGATATACACATGGGTAGGTAGCAACATCATCATAAAAGTTCATTTCTTTCTTAGTACTTGCAAAAAGATATAGTTGTTTTGGTCATGAATTTACTTGTTTAGTATAAGTTTCATGAGGGGCGAATCCAGTTTATCTTGCTCATTACAATTTTATGCACAGTACTGGGAACATAATAGTTGATAAAATCTTTTCAAATGACTTAATGAATGGTCTAGTTGAAACTGATTTATAGGTATGATTTTAGTAGGTCTGTCATCTATGCTTATTACATAATACATTAGGTAATGTAAACATTATTTCATGTAATTCTCACAATAATCATTTGAATTGTATTCTGTTATACTCATTTTTTAGATGAAAAAACTATATCTATATAAAGATTGTCACAGCCCGAGGGGACTGTCAAAAGATCAAGGAAGATGCTGAGCATTTTCTAAAACATGAACTTTATTTGGGGCTTACTCGCAGGGAGGCAGAAATCAGCAGAAATCAAATGGCTTTTTTCTTGCTGGGTGAGTACTGCTTTTGTTGGGAAGTTGGCCACACGATTGAAAGAGGACAGCAAGCCAGCTATAAGAGTTTAAGACAAAGACATTCCCAAGGGTGGGAGAGCATCCTGTGACATGGGGGTGGTGCAGGAAGGAAAGAATTCCAGGATGTGGCTTTGTAAATAACCACAAGAATGATAACACTTGGAGGCCAGGGAGCAGGTAGACTAGGTTAACATTGTTGCCCTTTTGTGAGACCAAGAGTTTCTCACCTCCTGCTTACTTCCCATTTAAAGTCACAATTTACCCTTTTTCTCTTTACTGGCTTAGAAAGAGGACAGGTTAAACATTAGCTGCCTAGGTCATGCAGACAGCTGTGTGCCAATGTCTGCAGGCCTGTTTTGTTCAGGCCAGGGGCTGCCACAAAGATGAAAACTACTTTATCAATAATCATTTAGGCAGATTAATCTAGAAGTGGTGTGGAAATGCTTTTGAAGGAGATTACTTTCTTATTTTTAGTCCCGATGTTGTAAAGAAAACATTTTTAAAAATTATACCTCCTACATTTGATTTTTATCAAATATCTAAGTTATTTAAATAGAAATCTAGTTTCAATTGGAAGTGTTCTTTCTTTCACCCTGATTATCAGTTTTTAATCTGAACCCTTGTGAGATTTTATCACTTGGTTCCAACATACTGTGTAGAAAGTTTAACATGTGAACACAAAAATATAAGATACACCCTTTACTCTTTTTAGAGTTAGAATTTTATATTCCTTTATTTTATGTAACAGTTTTCTATTTGGCAGAAATATGTTTTATATTTCACAGTATATCTAGTCATTAAAATTATTCATTTTGGTATGGCATTGGCATGAGTTGGATACCAGAATATATTTGATCATGTAACTCCTTGCTTAACTCCTTTCATTTGATTATTCTTAGAATACAATTCCAAATGGTTAATATGGCAAGACTCCAAGTGTTACGGCTCTTTCCTTTTCTCTGGTTTGCCTCATATGGCTCTCTTCTTGTCCACTCTACTCGAGCCCCCTTTCCCCAGACTATTTCTTCGGTTTCAGTTCCTTCTGGATTCAGAATTTTCACAATAACTGTTATTTTAATGAGACTACTGACTTGCACCTCCACCCCACTTTTCCTGGGCAACTCTTCTCATACTTTTATTTGCTTGATTATCTGGTTAATATATGACTCCCTGTACTGATTGTAACCTCTGTGAAGATGGAGATTGTATCTATTATGTTGCACTGCTGCACCTTCAGTACCCCCAGAGGACAGTGCATATAGTTGTTGTTCAGTAAATATTTAAGTGAAGTGCATGAATCTCTTCTAAACAGATTCAGTTGTACATCATTTTTTTTTTAATACAAAGGATTGTAAATTTCCACAGGGAAGCAGGCATATAACTATTAAAAGCCTTCTGCCATTTTTCTTTATTCTATTATCTCACATATTGATTTGAGTCAAAGGGCATTTACATTATTTTAAACATTAAATACCTATCTAGTGTAAACTTAAAATTAGAATTAATATTTGAAAGCCCAAGAAAAACCGGAGCCTTGATATATCAATGAGGAGCTTTCTATTGAAGCGGTTGCATGCATTTTTCATGAACATTGGAACTAGCAGTGCAGAAAATACATAGAAATTCCCAGAGCAGAAGTTATCATTGCCTGAAGGCTGTTGGCTAACAGTTTCTCCTGAACTGTTCAGGAGTGTTCTTTTATTTGTTGGGTAAATAGAATGTATGTGATGATTTCATTTTTACAGACTGTCATTCTCTTCATACTTTCTAAACATATTCTTTAATTTTAATAGTTTACCATTAAAGAATATGAATTTTAGAATTTAACAAACAATTATTAAACAGTTCTTTTGTGCAAGGCACTGTTCAAAGAGCATACAAATAAGACACTCTGGCTTTAAGGAGTTTATAAACTAGTGAAGGAAGAGGACTAGTGCTATAAGCAAACTACAAAGTGTCATGGGAACATGGAGAAACAATTTCAACAAGGGAATCAGTTAAGTGTTCACTGAAATAGGTAGTCTTAGATACACATGAACATTTAAAGATAAGTAGAATTTCAGTAGCTGAATTAGTGAGAACTCTGTGACCACCTCTGTGTGTGTTTGGTGTAGAGATTATGTTTCAAATCTATTGGGAAATAAACAGGCATCAGATGGAGATCAAACTATCTGCTTTATTTATGGTAGATCTCAATTGGAAAATGTAGTCTGGACCTGCAGCCAAATGGTATTCCAAATAGTTCTGTAGCAAACCCACCCCTCCCTGTGGCAGAGTCTGCTTTAAGAGAATTACTTTAAGAGCTGATAAAGTCTTCCCAAGAGAGAGGAGAGAACCAAGCCACTTGTGAACTGTGACTTTTTACACATTTCTCCTGCTAAATTGAATTATGTAGACATCAATAACAGGCTTTCATGGTCCTACCCACCATTGCAATCATTGCTCCTCCCATGGACAGGAGCGAGGAAGGAAAGAAGAGATTGTCTAATGTGTTTCTTTTTTCCTTGGAAGTAGAAGATTCTGCATGGATATATGAGAAGAGGAGATAAGGTTTCCTCCTAAAAGGATATGTCTTGATTGTAACTGGCTTAAGTTTTAAGTGGTCTGTGCTTGTCATGATTAAATAGGACCTTTTAAATTCTAGTACTGGCTTTCCCTTAAAGTTCTAATTATGTTTTGAAGGAAAAACTAATATCCATTCTGTCCCTCTTCCTTCAGAGACCTTTGAAGAGAAGTCATGTTTGTGTTAGTGGAAATCTTTAGCAAATAATATTAAAAGTCTATTACATCTGATTTGTGAATGAAGCCTGAAGTTGATTTTAATACCGTCATCATAAAATAAGTTAAAGGACATTATTTCACTATGCAATCTAATAAAGCTAACTGCACTATTAAGATTGATTTAAATTCAATTTTACTTTACTACTATAATATTTTAATGACATATTATCCTTGTACTTATGTAGCGCCTTTATTCTATAGTGAAGCTAACTTTGTATTAGCAATTTTAAATATAGTTCATTGATAGAAAGCAAAGATCAGGATCATTTGTTGCTGTCCAGATCCACCTAACTTTCCCAACCTGTCATATTTTATAGAGCAAATATTTGCAGGTTATGGACTTCAGTGTGAGACCTTTGGCTGTGAAAGTTTATTAGCTGACTCCAGTTACACTGATTTATGCAGTAGTAAATATGATGAAAGGGGAAGGATTGTGTTGTACTAGTCAGAAAACAGATTGGGAATTAGACTTGTATTTCAGGTCACCCACTCTCTGGGGCATATTTTCCCTCTAAAAATATTTAATGACATAAATGCCTGTTTAATAGAATATAAATAAAAATCACACTGAGCCATATAAAAGAGTTGTTGAACTTGTCTGTCTTTTTGCATGAGACCCAAATGAGTACACAATAGGAAATAAGCATATTTCTTATCTTCTTTCTGCCTCCCCTCTCCCCTTTCTCTCTCCAAATAGGTGTATTCATGTATAAATATATGTGTGGTATATTCCTTTATAATATTTGAGCTTAAATCTATAATAATAAGAAAATAGAATTAGCATTTAATTTTTACAATTATTGTGCAATGGCAAAATAAACTCCAAATGAAACCCATTCTTGGATTTTTTTTTTTTTTTTTTTTTTTACTATGGAGAGGCTATACACTGAGTCAGTAATTGCGAACACAGATGGAATCAGCCCTCCAAAAAATACAAGCTCTATTTCAGTAGAACGTATAAACTCTGGCAGAGATAGAATGGTATTAGAAATAGTGAACAGTGGCTGGAGAAGCAGACAGCCTGGTATTCTTCACCTAAATATTTGCACTTAACACCGTGATAATGAGTTCACTGGATTACTTTTGTTCCATATTTCTGCTTTTCCTATCCTTTTGTTTCCACCACTCTGATTTGCTTACTATGCCACGTTTAGGTGTTGTTATTATTTTTTAATGAAATACTGCTTAGAGAGAAGCAAAGGTTTACCAAAAGAGCAATCTCTACATAATTCTCTCCTTTCCTGTGCTGTCCTTCAAATGCTGGAAACTGGTGGGTTGGTTAGGCAGAGAAATAAGTGAAGAGACAGCCTTTTGTGCATTCTTATTCTCTTTCCTTCTCGCTCTCTTCTCTCTGAAGCATATCCCAATTTTGCTGTCCTTTATTTCTGCTTTCTTTGCCAGACTGTCAAGGACAGCTGAAGAAAAATCAAATAGACTTGTGGATCAGTGCTATTACACATGTAAGGTTTTTAGCTTCCTCCAAACCTTGAGTACTGCTCAGCAAATCCTTTCACTTGTCTCCCAGTCAGCTCTCTTTCCCATCTATCATGCCTCTTATATTTGCATGTGCTATTTCTTTTCCTGAAATGCTATTTAAAATGTTCCTTTTCAGATAAACTGTGGCCATCCTTCAAGATCAGCTGGAATGTTACCTCAATTAATGAAGCTTTATAGCCTGCCCCCTCCTGCCCATCTTCCCCAAGTTTTATCCTCAGCAGAGTTAGTTTCTTTCTTTTGTGTACTTTTGGCATATCACAAGTAGCTTTGCCATTATTGTTCATGTCTTTCTCTCCCACATGCAGTTACAGAAGAACATGGCCATGCCTCATTAAGTTTTGTCTAGCCCTGTGTTTGGCACATGGTTGATATCACCATAGGTTTGCAAAATGAATGGATGCCCATGAATCTGTTGTTGGCCTCAAAATGCAGTCTGCTGTGTGGGGGTGGGGTGGGCATCATTTTCCCAACATTTGTCACATGTGTCTTCCTGTTTATAATTATCATACTATATTTTAAATGCATCTAACATTAGTAATAGCATTAAGTAGTAAACAGATGGAAGGGCTATGAAACAGTTCAAATGAAAATCAGTTTCCTTCTTTTAGATAGGGCAATAAAATACTTTCAGGCAGTTATCTGCTGGTCTTTTCATTATTATTAGTATTATTATTATTTGGTTAACAAGATTTCTCAGATTATAGGCTTCCATAATTTGCATCAGTAGGTACTGTCACAATTTGTTAGCCTGAGTATGCTACCACTTAACATTAGCTTCCTCCTCCTTTCTTTCATATCCCCATCATCTCTTCTCTTTGCTATTCTCAGTTGCCTCCTAACTATGGCTCTCTTCTACATAAAATCTACAACTCTTTTCAGATCTGATTTTCATCAGCCACCTGCCAGCTGTTGAGGCAACAGCTGATTTGTGTTAAAGTGAAAGGGTGGGGCCATTGGCTCACAGCTGCCAAGCTTCTGGGTCTTTTCCCTCACCACTCTGAAAACCCAAGTCGCTTATTAAGTAAAATAACCCAGCTGCTCTCTCTCTCGTAACAGGTGATCAGGGAAGAGTTTTCTGTAGGGTGATTAATAGTGGGACTAGTCCTGGGGGGAGGTGGGTGGTGCCTTACAGAACTTATATTAAGCCTCAGTAGTGAGTGTAATCATTGTTATATCACTCTGACTATATTTTATAAGAAGAAAGCATATATTTTATGAGAATGTTAACATACCTTCAGAGCTGATTATTTGCATATAGCCAAATTTATTTAGTTTTACCACGCATTTAAACTTCAATATGTATTTAGGTTGGAAGTTACCATAAAATGGCTTTGGAAACATCCCAGACTAATGTAAATTTAATTTGTCTTATTTTGTCATGTTGTTATTTTACTTTTGTTTTGTCCAGAACAAATGAGGATTCACTGTACCCTAAGTAAGAGATTTATGTTAATAACCTTTTCTAATAACATTTTAACTGAAACAAGGTGTTTTTGTGTGTGTGTGTGAAAGATTAGAATTGGGATGCATGCTTTTTATGAGGATTACTGATTGTGAGGCATCAAATTTCATCACGTACTTACAGTAAAGATACTCAATTTATGATATATATGAACACAAAGTGATTGTTACTGTTAATAGATTGTCTTCTAAGTCAACACTATGTATAATGTGATACTGATTTTTTAAATGTAGAGATAGTAAATAATTTTTCCTCTATACATTTTAGTTTTAAACAGCTTACCTTAGGCATATTGGCTTTCAAAGCATGGTAAAAAGCAATCCCTTTTATCTTTAGTTAAATTCATTCTGTCATTAATTCAGCATAAATTTTTTGAGTTCTTATAAAGTTTCAGTCAGTGAGCTATATCCTGGTGATAGAGTGGCAAGTACACCCCATAAAGAGCCTTCTGTTTACTCTGTTGCAGTTCAGGGGTATTTTTATGAATAGAAATTTTACCTGTATACTTTCTGTTACAGGCAGACCAGGTTGTTTATACACTTTGTGTAATATAGATTCTATAAGGATGTTGTATATAGTAAGCTCTTTTCTAAAAGTTCACTGGGCATTCACTCTCTACTGTGTGAATTGTAAAAGTTTCATAGATTTAAAAATACATTATCTGTGTAGTTTGTGATGGGAGCTAAAAATATTTCAAAGGGCTTATTTTTCACCGTTTCCATTCTATTGCCATAATTCACTGTTGCCCAGTCTTTCCCCAGAATGTTATTTAAGTATTGACTCTTTTTCAGGCCAATTTCAGATAATTGTAGGAGTTTCTAGTTGAAAACAGAAGGATACTTGTGCTATCATTTACATTCTACAGAGTTTTATATTTTTCAAAGTACGTTCACATTTAAAAAAATCTGGTTGTATTCTCCACTCCCACCCACCCTGCGATATAGATACACCAGAAATTATTCCCTTTCTTAAGGTGAATGATACTTGATGTCAATAGTATTAGTAATAATAACTGTCATTTGTAGATAGGAGCAATTTTTTGTAAGGGACAATATAGGAACCATACATTATAGTAGCAAGGAAGTTATACATTATTAACTTCCTTTTATAGCTGTGAAAACTGACTACACCAGGATTTGAACCCAGGTTTCTCTTTCTGTCATACCTTTGTACTGCTCTTACATGAATTAACCAAAGTCATTTAGCTAGTTATTATCAGAACTATAATGACCAGATTTTCTGGAACATAATCTAGTCATTCATTCATTCAAAAATTATACAGTGCATGCCGATTCTATTCCTGATTATGTTTCCTTGCTCATGGAATTAATAGCAAAGAAACCAACAACGATTTACATCCATTTGCTTATTGGTAATATTTCAAAGAAATGTGAAACCATTCAAAGCAAAATTAGCTTGATTTATGTTTTAGAGCAATTCTATTACTCCAGGCATGCCTACAGAAGGAAAGGGTAGTAACTTAGTTTGAAAGCCATTTAAGTTTTAGAGGGGAGACTTGCTATGTGTATGAGATGCATTGTTGATTTCATACACATGAAATGAGAATTGAAACATTCTCATTTACTCTTCTTTGCTTCTTTAGCAGTTAGATCATGTGCTAAATGTAGAGTAAATTTTTTTGACATTAGTATAGATTTTCAGATTATTTTCTAAAGCAGACCCAGGGTGAGTTGTTGAAATGTTTCATTTCAGAAAGTTACGTATGACTAGGCATATTCTAAATTGAAAAGTTAAATTAAATTACTGCTTATGTAAGTTTTCTTTTCAAGTATTGAGTTTGATTTCCATTACTTAATAAGCAACTCATCAGTAATTTTATGTCCACTGCCTTTCTCCATTTATCATTTATTTAAAGTCTTATTTAAGAAATAAATTACACTGCAGTCTACTTTATAATCAGTTCAACTAAACAGCAAACACTGGGTTAATGTTAAAACAATGATTGTTTTACCTTTTGGTATAATTTGATCTGCAATAAAGTATAATGTGATATGATTCGTTTATGGGCTGATGCCAATAGGATGAAATAGTGAACAGCTAGAGCAGCTAGGCAAAAATCTTAAAGTGATTTAAAATTAGCTATCTTATAGTTGTCTAAAATACTCTTTATTCTTTGAGACACCAACCAATATTTCTTTTAACAGCACATCTAATCAATTTCAAAGAGAAGAAAAATAAAGCCTGAGCCAGTTTTGAAGATTATTCCTCCTTGAAATGTTCTGAGTGCTGGAATTTATTTTACAGTTCCGGCTAAGCAGGCTTCCAGGCTGAAAAGCAGGGGATGAATAGTGTCTAAAACTGCTTTAGGAGAGAGCTTGTTTATCGAGCTACACCTCATTTTCCTTTATCTGTCACTGAGTAAATAATAGGTAGAATTTTTTGGTTGGTTGTACTCTACGTGCACAGCATAAAGCTTAGAATCAACTGTAGCATTTCTGATTCTTCCTTAAGCTATCTTTTTCTTGCTAAGCTCTCTTCCCCATTCCACCTTCCTGCCTACAATATGATCCAAACAGAATTATGCACTTTAGACAATTATAGTCTTCAGTGTCTATCTTTAAATGTGTGCATTCAGTTTTGAAATGAAGTGTGGGTCCTTTTCAGGATGAAATAGGAATTACATTGAAGTGTAGAGTATTACGTATAAATTGATTTTTGGGGGAGAGTTTTCTACATTTCGTTTGGCAACATTTTTCTCTAAATGCAATGCATTAGTGAGGATTATCTGTGTTGAACAGCATTTAACAGAAAACCCAACATATTAGAACCTTAGCAGCATAGAATTTTATTTCTCTGACTTGGAAAAGAAGTTTAGCAGTAGACAATGCGGTAGATAATGCAGAGCTCAGTGTTGTTGCCAAGATCTTCAGAGACCAAGGCTCTTGCTTCTTTCTTCAGTATTTTGACTCTTTTATTCTCAGGGTCACTTCACATTATAAAATGGCTTTTGGGGTTCTAGCAATCTCATCTATGTTCCATATTGCAGACAGGAAGGAAGGAGGTAAAGGAAGGAGAAAAAAGAATTTGTTTTCCAGCAGTTCCACACAACAAGTTTGTTATCCTGAGCTTAATAACGTGATCATATCTAGCTGAAAGGGAGGCTTTTAACAGGATCTGCTGCCCCACCAAATAAAAGGATACAGGGGAGAATGGATATGATGCACAATTAATGGTCAATACCAATGTTCATGTCTGTGGTGGATACTTTTCTGATTTTCAGTTTCTTCACCTGTAAAATGGGCAAAAGAACATCTTCCCATGTTTTTGTGAATGACACTGCCTGGAACATAGTAAACATTAACATGCTTGCTTCTCTAATTCTCATTTGCCTGATCATAATTATAACATTACAGCACCAGGAAGTATCAAGGCTTTATGGACTCTTCCACATTAACTTGTGAATTATTTCACTTTAGGGACTAATATGTGCTTTGTTTTGAGATTGCTATCTTCTTGTTTTTCTCTCTTCTGTAATGCCTTAAATAGCCTGGGTATATTCTAACTTCATGCCCTACATATAGCTGAGAACCAGGGATTAGTCACTCTTTGAAGTGGAACAGGATTAGCCACAGCAGTGATTAATCTGTTCTGCAATTTTGAGGCCTACGTATTTCACTGAAACAATCAGTTTATTTAAAGCAGCAGCATGCTCTTTAAGAAAGGGCACTAAATTGGAGTTAGAAAACCAGGACAGCCTCGGGGCAAGCCACAGCACTTGTTTCCATGCCTAAGGAGGGCTTGGATTGACTGATCTCTGAGGTCCTTCTTAGTGCCTAAAGAATATGATCATAGGAATCCGCTTCTCTTCAGATCTTTAAGCCCACGTTGGTTCTTGTGGCACCTTTTATAAGTAGATGGATAGTGGCCTTTGAAGAGCCCTTATAATTCACACCATTGACTTTTGCAGCTTGAGATGCTGACTTCTTTGTTTTCTTATCTTGAGCTCCAAGAATTGCTGAGTATTCAGATTGGATTATTCCAAGTAAACACTCCTGAGAATGAAATAGTTAAATGATACTTACATTTAAGCATTTTTGAAATGCATTTCTGTGCTAGAAACTGGACTTCTTTTTTTCCCAAATGAGCAGTACATGCATTACTAATAACTGAATTTTCCCAAGTAAATCCACTGGTTCCGGTATTTGTTAATTCTGTTCCATTGGGCAAGTTACCTAAACTCTCAAAAACCTTTGTTTGCTCATGTGTAAAATGGTAATAACTGTTGTACCTGTTTTATAGGTCTTTGTGGGAGAGTTGAATGAAATCATGAATGTGAACTGTTAATAGCATATATGGGGCAGAGATCATTAAGATTTGTTTGATTATTCTCTGTGTCCATCTATCTATCCATCATATCTCCACCCCCACCGAGTTCTAAACATTTGAGGGTGGGTTGTATACATCATGCTCTTTGAACATATAATACTTTCCTTGTACATTTCCTACATAATGATGTTCACTTATGTAACCACCTTAAGTACAGTTATCAAGTTCAAGAAATTTAACATTGCTATAATGCTTACAGTGTATATTACATTTTTTTCATATGTCCTAATAATGTTTTTTGAGACTCTTCTCCTCCATTATTAGATGCAGTCCAGGATCATGTATTACATGAATATTGTTAATTATTGTCTCTTAAGTTGCTCTTTTTCCTTTAATTGTGGAAAAATAATACAACATAAATTTTCCCCTAGCAGTCACTCCCAAACATACCATTCAGTGGGATTAATCACATTTATAATGTTGTGCTACTCTCACCACCATCATTAATGAGAACTTTCCCTTCCCCACAAACGGAAACCCTGTCCTCATTATGCTTAAGTTCCTAAGTCTACAACAATCTCATTTGGTTTGATACCAAATTAATTTTGATAGTATACACACACTATGCTCCTATATTCCTCTGTCTCCTCTCCTTTATGTAGTTCTTTTAAAAAATTACATGTTTATGTACTGAGTCCCAAACCATTGATTTATCATACCTTTTATGCATTGGATTTTAGATCCTATAGGAAATAAAAAGTGGAGTTACAAAACAAAGATACAATAATACTGACATTTATATTTACCCATGTCATTACATTTACTGGAGATTTTAGTTCTTTAATCAGCTTCATTCTGTCGTCTAGTGTCCTTCTCTTTCAACCTGAATAACTCACTTCAGCATTTCTTTTAGGGCTAGCCTAGTGGTGATAAACTTCCTCCACTTTTGTTTATCTGGGAGTGCCTTAATTTCTTCCTCATGTTTGAAATGCAGTTTTCCCAGATATAGGATCTTTGTTTGGCAGTTTTTTCCTTAGGGCTTTAAATGTGTCATCCCACTGCTTTCTTGCCTCCAGGTTTTTTTTTTTTTTTTTTTTTGTCCTCCCTCCCTTCCTTCCTTCCTCCTCCCCTTCCTTCCTCCTCCCTCCCTCCCTTACTTCCTTCCTTTTTCATACACTAGATAAAGGGAGAGTGATCCACAAGGTTTTCACAATCACACTGTCACCCTGTGCCAGTTTGAATGTATTGTGTCCCCCAAACGCCATTATCTTTGATGTAGTCTTGTGGGGCAGACGTTTTGGTGCTGATTAGATTTGCTTGGAATGTGCCCCACCCAGCTGTGGGTGATGACTCTGATGAGATGTTCCCATGGAGGCGTGGCCCCGCCCATTCAGGGTGGGTCTTGATCAGTGGAGCCATATAAATTAGCTGACTCAAAGAGAAGGAACTCAGTGCAGCTGTGAGTGACATTTTGAAGAGGAGCAAGCTTGCTGGAGAGGAATGCCCTGGGAGAAAGCCATTTTGAAACCAGAACTTTGGAGCAGACGCCAGCCACGTGCCTTCCCAGTTAACAGAGGTTTTCTGTACACCATTGGCCATCCTCCAGTGAAGGTACCCGATTGCTGATGTGTTACCTTGGACACTTTATGGCCTTAAGACTGTAACTGTGTAGCCAAATAAACCCCTTTTTTATAAAAGCCGGTCCATCTCTGGTGTTTTGCATTCTGCAGCATTAGTAAACTAAAACACACCCCTTGTAATCTATGTTGCTATACAGTCATCTTCAAGAGTCAAGGCTACTGGGTTGGAGTTTGGTAGTTTCAGGTATTTACTTCTAGCTATTCCAATACAATAAAACCCAAAAACTATTATGTATATAGTGCATAAGAATGTCCACCAGAGTGACCTCTCAACTCCATTTGAAATCTCTCAGCCACTGAAACTTTATTTTGTTTCATTTTGCATCTTCCTTTTGGTCAAGAAGATGCTCCCAATCCCACAATGCCAGGTACAGATTCATCCCCGGGAGTCATATCCTGTGTTGCCAAGGAGATTTACACCCCTGGGAGTCAGGTCCCACGTAGCAGGGAGGGCAGTGAGTTGACCTGCTGAGGTGGCTTAGTTATAGAGAGAGAGGGCCACATCTGAGCAACAAAGAGGTATTCAGGGGGAAACTCCTGTTGCCTCCAGTTTTTGATGATAAAAAATCACTAATCTTATTGAGGCTCCGTTATATATGACACACTGCTTCTCTCTTGTGGCTTTCAGGATTCTTTATTTTTGCCATGTGATGGTGTGATTAAAATGGGTCTTGCTGTGTGTCTCTTTGGGTTTATACTGTTGTTGAGTTTGTTGAGATTCTTGGATGTGTATAAACATGTCTTCCATGAAATCTGGGAAGTTTTAGCCATCATTTCTTTGAATATTCTCACTGACCCTTTCTCACATCACCTTGTGGAACTCCCACAGTGTGTATATTGGTATGGTTGATGGTGTCTTACAGATTCCTCAAGCTCTGTTCACTTTTCTTCGTTCTTTTTTCTTTCTTCTCTTCAGATTGAATGATTCAATGGTCTTATGTTCAAGTTCACTGATTATTTCTTCTGCCAGCTCTATTCTGCTGCTGAATTTTTCTAGGGTTTTGTTATTATTTTTATTTCTGTTACTATGTTCTTCAGTTCTGTTTGGTTCCTTTTCATAATTTCCATCTATATTGATAACCTCTTTGTGTCCATCTATATTTTCTAGATTTTCTTTCTTCTTTGTCCATGTTTTCCTTTAGCTCTTTGACCATATTTAGGACTATTTTTAAAGAAGTCTTTGGTATGTTCCAGGTCTCATCTTCCTTATTGATGGTTTCTAATGTTTGAACATTCTCCTTTGCATTGACTATAGCTTCTGTTTCTTTGCATGTGTTGAGATATTGGACATTTTGATATTTACTATGTTATCACTGGAATTGAGACTCTGAGGCATCTGATCCTTCAGCTTGAATGCAGCTAATGTTAGGACTCAGCTTTCCTTGAATGCCAGTAGTTAACAAACAAACAAACAAAGAAAGAAAGAAAGAAAGAAAAAACCCCAGGACTTTCCTAGTCTTTGCAGATTGATCTGTGGTAGTGCTATCCTTCAGTGCTTAGCTGTCCTAAAAATAAGTTTAGAGAATAGCCTGATGCTAAAGCTTAAGGTCCTCTCTGGTCTTTTCTGAACATGTGTGTTGTCTTCAGTATTCATGCATGGTCCTAGGAATTCCCCCATTTGTAAGGATCCAAATGTCATCATTCCCCTTGAAAATAGCATTTCTTTATGGTCCTGGGTACTTCATGGTATGTCTCACAGCTTCATGGTATGTGTCACATCTCTAATGCCCTACAGCTCACTGTAGAAGGGTAAATGAAAGGTGATAAGGAAAAGCATGATTTGTTTTGAGACATTTTTCTGCAAATTATCCTCAAAAAGTAATGTAACTGTAATCTGTTACCATATAATATGGGCAAGCAGAGAGGTCTAAATCAACTGTAAATTTAATCCTAGTTCATAATCTTGTTAAAATCTTGGACTTTGAATCATTCTTTTAAAAGTTTTGAAAGTCATTTTGGATCTCAGGCAGGCATTCTTTTCTCTTATAGCAGTTTCTCTTCCTAAGGTTTTCATGAGGATCATATTGCCTACTTTTAAAATGCTAGGAACAGTACTCCACATGCCATAAGTCCTATATAACTGTTCATGAGATTTTTAAAAATGCCTGTAAATTCCTCTTAAAATGCTATCAGGAATAGTAGAGAGTAATTTATTCTTAAGTCAATATAATATGTACCAATGTTGTACCATCGACATATAACTACAATACTTTTGTCAAAATATTTGAAAAATGAGAGTGACTTTGATAAATTAGTTCTAAAGGTTAAAATTCAATGTGAACACATAAATAATTGGTTCAAATTCCTGGATGACAGTAAATGAATGTTCTTTCTAAGGGCTGTAGTTATAGTCATATTTCAGGTGTGAATGTCTTAATTTTCCAAATTGACCCGTTATTTACTTGGAAGTGACAGCATATCCTGAAACTCAGTTAATAGCTCTTTCCTTCAAATCTTTATTGAATGTATTTAGGATCATTATCTTATTTGTATTTCAGTTGTCTCAATTTAAATGAATATACATTTTTTTTTCCTTATAGCTTGTTTTGAATCCTGACATTGTGGTACCCGGTGGTTAATGATCCTATTCTAAATTTATTAAAAGCAAAAAGGAAATATAGGAAATTATTTGCATTTAAATGACCATACTGTCTTCTGCTTATCATCCAGACTATTTCATTTTTATTTTTAGTGACCTTATACTAGGAGCACCTTCATAAGGAGGAGTCTAAAAATGATTTGACTAGTTGGGATAAATTTGCCTTTCCTTGATGTTTTTCTCCTCTAAGTGAAGTGAGGACACTGAGGAGGTTAAAGTGTGTCATGCTTATTTTTCAGTCATTCTCTGTCTAAGCAAGTTATAGGAATACTTCTGTCAGTGAACTTTGTAAATCATTCATGAATCTGACTGCTTTCTCAAAACATACCTGGGCCTTTAGGCAGAAGTCTACAGGTGATTGCCCCTGGATGTTTGCCTAAAGATGATTTAGAAAATTGGTTGGAAGCTTTTTTCATCCCCAGCTATCAAAAATTAACCTGCCAGAAATTTGCAGACACAGCAAAGTAACATTAATGATTCTGACTCATATGTGAGACTTTTTTTTTTTTTGAAGCTTGCTATTCCAAATTCCAAGGATTCAGCGTTTATTATTTGGTAATATACTTTTGTATTTGTGCTATGAATAGGACATTCATTATCAGCATCTTTGACTATATCAACTCTCCAGGGTGTTGACTTCATGTACTTATTGGAGACAGGTAACCGTTGTTCTCTTACTCCAAGGATGAACATGCTTCTCATTTACTGGGAAAAAAAGAGAGGAAAATCTTTCAGCTGAAGATTTAGCTCCTAGAGGGACTACTGTCTGATTTCCAAACAGACTAGGGAATACAATGTGCTACAGGATCCCCTTGGGTATTCATTAGAGCATCCTCACTGGGTCACAGAGGTGAGAGCTTAGAGAGCTGAGAGGGGCCTCGTTTATGACATGTACACAACTTTGTTTATATGTTCAGTTTAACTCATATATAAGTTTTGTTATTTGAGTATATATTCGTAGTCTTTATCAACATTGCCTTCCTTTTATTTCTAGTTAATACCATTTGACTTACAAGTTTATTAATTGTTATGTACTTTATAATTAAAGTTATTTTCAAATGCTTTGAAATTTTACCTGTAAATTACTAAGTTCTATGAGGGTTGAACCAGATAATCTCGAAAGGCTTTTCCAGCTCTAAATCCCTATGATTCTTGCTTCTGATTATTTTACCAAAATTCATCCTCCAATTTTAACTTTTACCTTTGCTTAATTATAAGTGTAAATAGTATGTGTGTCAAATTGCAGAAGAAACAATCAAGTGGCATAATCAATATTAATGGCTGAGAAAAGGAAAACTTTCTATTTTCAGCTCTTCCAGTTCAAACACTTCTCAACCTTGTTATGCATAATTTCTTTCCAGTTACATTAGTTCAGAATTTACATTCAGATACATTGGGTTTCCTTGGTTAAGTCTAAAGGGCCTAAGAAAGGTTCACTGTGCAGTCCACATTCATCCCCACACGTAGAAGTGTAGGTCAGTCCTTTGGAAAACTAAAACTGGGGTCATAAACTTCAAAGCCTCAAGAAGTATCCTTTATGAGTTATACGTATGTTGTGTAGGTGTTGAGAATGGAGAGACTATCTTCAATGGGTGCAACTGGCAACCATTTCTTTTCCTTGAGCCAGGCAGGAATGAGCGCCTGGATATTGCCAGCTCCTCAATATTTTTTAAAGAGAAACCAGAAATTCAGATTTTGAATGTAAAATTTCCCAACTTAATATTGAAGTTTGAAATTATTTTAAAACACTGAACAAAGAGAAATAGAAAAAGAAGAAAAGAATTACAACTTCCCAAGGCCAGTTGTACTAGTTTTTAAACCTCTCCATTAAAGCCAGGTATGCCCTTCAGCTGCTATGTGATAAATATTCTGTTGTGACTCTTTCATCCAAGCACATCCTCTTGGGGATCTCTACTCACTCTTCACTGTAGTGTTTTTGAACATGCCTTGAAACTATACTTATTCATGGGTTTTGACCAAAGTTCCTCGGTAGCGGTTACCAGGCTCATGAAGTTCTTGAATAAATGTCTGTCTCCAGAATTGACATTAGGTTATTAGGCATCCACAACTGATCCTTTGGTCAACCACACTTTCAAAATTCTTTCATTTTACCACTCACCTTTCTTTTTTTCCTTTTGGATTAGTCCAGCACTTTTTTCTGAATTATTCTTCATCATTCAGAGTCATCTGTATGCTTGACCCAATACATACCTCAACATTGACTGTTTGCCTCATTCTTATTATAATTTCATTTTTGTCATAATTTGCCTTTTATTGTTTCTAATACCCTTACCTTTTCATATTACTGGAAATATTGGGATGGGTAATGTACACAAAACAACTCAAATTGTGGCATAAACATAGTGAACATGCATTTAGATTAAAGAATGATGCTATGAGCTGGTATTAGAATGACTGCTTGATGACTAAATCTGTTAGTTGCTGTCTGTGAAGGTTGCTGTCCCATTGTTTTTGGACACAGACTTGCTCATTTCCATGACATTTTTGAAGTGGAAAGTTCTCAAGTAAAGATCTATCTTGAAGTAGCACTTATGGCATAGAAGTTACAGTATACACAGAACTGTGCAGCAGAATTCCTGAAATGATTCAGCTAGTTCTCGTATGAAATGGTTTTGGGGGTCCTTTTTAATAAACAATGGTGTGACTTTATTGCTATATAGCACCATTGTATGAAAAAGACTCTCATGAGTGATGTTGTCAATTGCCTAGTTGAAACAAGTTAAACTTGATCTTCTGTATTTCCCTGATATTTATGCCTAGTTGTTTTGAAATGAAGGAATTATAGGAAGAGATAGCATTTGTGATTATTGACATGAGGGAGATGCATTATTGCTTTATGTACTAATTAAGATCTAAATGTATTTATTTTTCACAACAATATTATGAAGACATACTATTGTTACTATATCCAGAGGGAAAGCCAAGGTATAGGAAGCAGAAATTACTTGCCCAGATCACACAGGTGGTAAATTAGTCCTGAAAGTTGACCATAGAGCTCTCACTCTTAACCACTGTTCTGTACTGCCTTTCATTACTTCACTTGGGATGACTTAAGGTTAGGGTAGCCAGGGTAGCCCCTAGCAAACAATAAATCCTATTCTAGCAGCACATAAATCAAACCGTAATGACTTGCTATGGAAGATTTCTTAGGAATAATGTAAAGCTCCTCTGTTGATAGTTGGAAGAATTTACTATTCTCCTTTTTTGCGAACTGAAAATGCATTTGTCTGAGTCTGCCTGCAGTCTTCTGGCCTCACTCCAATCTTCTGCGTTCCTTCAACGATTACTGCAGTTGGTGGATCTATTTTGCAGTCCTCTAAAAAAATTTTTTTTGGTCTTCAGTCAAAAGGTCCAGGGGATTGGATCATTTTTCCAGCAACTGAATGTTTCTCAAAATACATCTTCTTATCTTGAGCATCATTTTACTTCTCATCAGTTTTCTTCTACTTCTTCCAGTCAGGTGTTCATTCTCTTTGATGGAGAAATTGAGACAATGTGAACATTAGTTGTTTGGCTAATTTTTTATCATCTTTTATGCTATTAATCTTAAAATGCATGTGTCTTCCTTTATTGTTATGTGGATATTTGCATATTGCTTTAAATAGCTGCAGTGTTTGGTATTTAGCTGGTAGAGAATTTAAAAGTAAATTAGAAGTTATCTTTCTGTGAAGTGGATAAGGTTTCATGAAAACTCCAGAGATCCATTCTGAGCTGTTACCAATAATTAGTAACATTTTTGTTTCCCTCAGCACAAGCCGGTAAAGGAACTTGACATTTTGAGAACACTAAGTATTTCAAGATAAATTCTTCAAATATTGGCTTCTTTTGGTGGGTTGTTTATTCCTTTTGTATGAAGAAGTATTGCAAGTTAATGACTACCAAATCAAACACTGGAAATACATTTTTACTTTTGCTTTGTCAGTGATTCACTTTGTTAATTCTTACCTTCCATCAAATGTAATCTGGAAAGAAACTGAGTTTATGAACTCTTAAGGATGGTTGAGGACATCCACGATAGAATCACATTTTTAAAATGCCATGCCAGTTAAATTTGCAGTGCACTTGGCCAACTGTAGTCTCAAATCCTGACATTTGTATTTATGGAAAAAGAATCTGTGCCTTTTGAAAAACTAAACTCAATATACTTCCTATAAAATGCTGATATTTCTGTGATTCCTTATTTCCTATACTTGTCTTTTATACATACACACACACACACACACACACAAATTTTAGCGTGAATTGAAACATGAAAATTTTAACAATATTTTCCAGCTGAACACAAAAGCATATGGAAATATTTTCAATGTATATCTCACAAAGCAAATGACAAATCTTGCCTGTAGTTCTTGGAGGCAGCTTCATTGTAAAATGTATTTCATGCTTATATTTCACCCTACAATTTCTTTAATTCTTCAGGATCAAATTGTGGTATTTCTACTAGATCCATATTCCCAAGTCTATCATTGACACATTTGCCCTTCTATGAATAATATCATTGCAGACAATGATAGATCACAGTGTCAAGAAACTGATCTTGTATCAATTTTTAACTCTGTTGGAATAAAGAAAATTTCTATTTGCATACAAGTTTTAGAGGTAAAAAGAAAAGACAATTATTCAAAACAGTAGTTTTAATACTTTATTCATTAGTGGTATTTATATTGTTATTTTCTTTACACCACAATAATCCTTTGGAAGAAAGTTTATATTGTGTGAGCAGTGAACCTATTTAAGCTCATAGACCAGGTATTTTTAAACGATGAGGGTTCTTTGGACGTGGTATTACACACACTATGTAGGGTAGGTCAGCAACACTTTAATGTGTGCTCTTAGTGCCATTTGAAAACATGAAGGTAAGTATTAATGCTCTACTATAAAAAAAATCACTTTTGATGTTTTTTTTTTTGCTGTGTTGGATAGATAAAAGCCTTGAAGAAAAAAATCACATGATAATGTTACAACATTATCAGGGTTGTTCTATTGTCAGAGTATATGAATTCATTAAAGATTAATTCACATACTATCTTTGGATCATTTTGCTTAATTGAGGTAGAAGGGTATGTGTGTGTGTGGGGGGGTGTTAGGAGGAGATAATTGCGGTTGGTGGGGGTCCCAGCTGCCTGTTTCTTCTTTGAGAGCAAGGAGAGGTGTGTGAGGAGGTACTGGTTAGGGTTTTTCAAGGCCATCTTTTTGGCTACAGACAAATGATTAGAGAGAGAATTATAATAAAGTACGATACAAAGCACACTACAGTGTTACAATGTAGTATTTACAAGGACATCTAAATGAGCCAGGAAGTTCAGGGAAAACATCTCCTTCAAAAGAAGTAATCTACGTTGAGTTCTGAAAGACCCGCATATTTGCCATGAAAGATGCAAAGAGAAAAGTATTTGAGAGGGAAGGAATAGCAAGTGTGAAGTTCTGAAGCTAAGTGAGACAGTTGTTCTTTCAGACAACTGAGTTCAGTGGGGCTAGAGCTTAGACGGCAAGTGGAGACAGAGATGTTAGGGAAAGATGATATTTAAGAGGTGAAACGTATCAGGGAAAGGCTTACTAAGCTAAGACTTATTAAATCCTTGGGCTGCTAACATCATTCCATGGTAAGGGTGATCATCATGGAATCAAGACTTCTCTTTGAAGATCATCTTTAATCTGCAACAGTTATTATTTATATACATTTTTAACAGTGCCATAGATTGTTCACAGCCATCAGTGTAGAGTGGGCATTCAGTCATCTACAACTACGTAATTATAACATATTTCTCTATCTCATTTATTATGCATATTTATTATTTATATTTTCAAATAAAGGCCTTTGTGAAACTCAGTATGCTTTCTACAATACTATCTGCTTTCTCTCTGATAATAACACATTCACAAATGGAAAATAAAGTTTGGCTTGCCCTTACTGGCAGTCATCTGTTTCTTCTATAAATGCTACTTTTTTTTTTTGTGGGTTTACAGGACAATCATGCATAAAATGCAGGATTCCCATACACCACCTGTACCAGTTTGTATATATTATGTCCCCCAGAAAAAGCCATGTTCTTTGACACAATCTTCTGGGGGCAGACATATTAGTGGGGATTTAGTTGGACTGTTTGGATAGGTTTGTTTTTATGGAAATGCGCCCCACCCAATTGTGGGTGATAACTCTGAATGGATAGTTTCTATGGAGGTGTAGCCTCACCCATTCAGTATGGGCCTTGATTAGTTTACTAGAGCACTATATAAGCTCAGACAGAAGAAGCAAACTTGCTACAGCCAAGAGGGACACTTAGAAGAATGAGCAAGAGCTGAGAGAGAAACTGCAGTTTACAGAGACATTTTGGAGATGGCCTTTGAAAAGCAGACTTTTGCTCCAGAGAAGCTAAGAGAGGACAAGCGCCCCAAGAGCAACTGAGAGTGACATTTTGGAGAGAAGCTGAAGCCTAGAGAGGAACGTCCTGGGAGAAAGCCATTTTGAAACCAGAACTTGGAGCCGACGCCAGCCACATGCCTTCCCAGCTAACAGAGGTTTTCCGGACACCATTGGCCATCCTCCAGTGAAGGTACCCAATTGCTGATGTGTTACCTTGGACACTTTATGGCCTTAAGACTGTAACTGTGTAACCAAATAAACCCCCTTTTATAAAAGCCAATCCATTTCTGGTGTTTTGCATCCTGGCAGCATTAGCAAACTAGAACACCACTGTATTAACAGCTTTCATTAGAATGGAACGTTTGTTACAAATGATGAAAGCATATTTTTATCATTGTACTTTTAAATATACTCTGTGGTTTAATTTAGGGTTCACTGTGTAGTGTAGTTGCATCGATATTGTTTTTAATTTTTATTGTTACCATATATACAACTTAACATTTTCCTTTTTAACCACATTCAGATATATATTTTATTGCTGTTAATTACATTCACAATGTTGTACTGCATCCCACCATCCATTACCAAAATATTTTCATCATTCCAAAAAGGAACCCTGTATATTTTTAAGTCGTAACTTCCCCATTCCCTATCCCCATTCCAACCTATATTCTAGGTTCTGACTCTGAGTTTCCTTATTCTAATTATTTCATATCAGTTGAGATTCATATGATATTTATCGTTTTATGTCTGACTTATTTCACTCAACATGATGTCTTCAGGGTTCATCCATGTTGTCACGTGCTTTCTCATTTTGTAGGAAGTATATTAAATTATCACAGTTGAAAGATACTTTACTAACCTAGGCTGCTGTGTGCGTGGGAAAGCAACAAGAACTAATTCAAAGTAACTTCTCTGGTTCTCTTGCCATCAACATCTCCATTCTGGACTTTATATTCCTCCTAATCATATGTTTTTTTTCTATCATAGTCAATGTTAAGAGCATTTACCTTGATAGAGAAAATAGAGGGTGAGACTTTTATCCCCTCTTGTTTTTTCCTACTTTATACAATGCCACCTGTTCACCAGAGAAATAGACTCCTTATTCTTATTTTGAGTAATGTGGAACCAACTCATTATTTTTATCCTGTGATGCCCTTTTATCACTCTTTAAAATCTGCTATAACTCAACTACAAAATGATATGTGTTTAAAAATATTTCTGGACAAAACACTCCCATCTCAGCTCTCAAATGGCAGTGCAAGGGAAGATTTGTAAAATAATGTGCGCCGTTAGATGAGCTTAGATTTCAAGGCAAAGGTGATAATTTTTGTATTAGAGATTTCTGAAAATTGTTGAATATGATCTTGATGTATTTTGGTTTTAGGTAGATAATGAGTAGTTTAAAAAATGTGCAGAAATCATTCATCTTCAATTTGATTTCTGCTGTATTATTTTCTAAATATATAAAATTTTGTTAATGTTATTAAATGGACATAACTGAAATGAGATTTGGAATATGTAAAATATTGTTTAACAAAAAAATCAAGCTTTTTTAGTGGAAGATAACCCTTAATTTTCTCAGAAAGATGGGAATTTCAGATAATGCTTTAATCACTTTGGCATTAAAAAAAATCTCAGGCTACTCCTAATGAAAAGAAAACCTGTTTATTGGGGCTTAATCCTTTTAATATTAGCAGTAATTGAATATAGAGGGTAAAGGAATTGTCTTTATATGTAGAAAAATATATATATTATTTTATTTGGAAAAATAAAAAGGCTCTTGAAAAGTCCAATCCCTGAGGACTGATGTATAATTCTAGTTCCTTCATTTAACAAGAAGAATAAACACTTAAAAATATTTCCCGTTTGGACAGAATGTCTGTCTCCCATGAGGTGCCAGAAAAAGTCTTAAATGGGACATGATGTGCTACTAGTCATCTAATCAGGTGTTCAGTGCAACATGATTATGACTCTGTTACTTGGTCATTGCAGGTTCTATGCATCAAACTGTGGGTGCTCCCTTCTCAAATGAATCAAATTGTTTCCAGAGCTGAAGAGATAAGTACTGAAATAGTGAGCAAAAAACTTGCCATGAAGTGGGCGCAAATAAACAACTGCAAACCTAATGCAGAGTGCTTCATGATTATCCAGTTATGGTAGATTTTTCTGATTTGTTCCAGGTTAATTTGACTTTTCTGTAACATAAACAGAACTCATTTAGAGATAAGCCTGTTGATGCCCTTGAACTTCTGAGTGGTGACTGCATGAAAGGAGAAAAAACAAGTAGATTTTCTGGAAGTTTTTATAATAGTTGCAGACACAAACTGGCAGTGTTTAGAATTATTGCTCCATAAATAATTGTGGTTTGAGTCTAACTTTGATTTTATTCAGCCTAATATCAAATATTGCTCTAAAGGTAATTGTTGATGGTTGCAGACTCTGATTTCAGTCAATTAAGTTGACAACCTTTTTAAGAAACTGCTTGGGAGAAAGCCAAGAATCCCAGTCAACTGATTTCCAGGGGAACTGAACTGATACTGTCTTAGCCTAGAAAATGTTCCATGTAGGCCACAGCTGTGTTAATTAACCTTTTCCTTAAACTATCCTCTCCACAGTTAGAAACCAAATGGGCAAGCAAAGCAAAAGACCGTGTTATCTGGATTTAGATTTTGCTCAGAGTGATTATAAACTGGGATAGACATAATAAAATATGTTTGAGACACATGGCAAGAATATGAGGGATACTCTGTCTTTCTAAATCGTATCAAAATTCAGATTCTTTCTCCTTTTCTTCCTTTCTAACAGTCACTGATTTATCTGTTCAACAAAAGCAAAACCCAGTGTGTATTAGACAAATGTTTGCTTCCTTTAGGTCAAATTATAAGACCGTAATGATAGTTATTGTGCTTGGGAGACATTAGATAACTCGGTTTAAACATATTTTCTCCTAAATGAAATGGGGAGTTATTATGTAGAATAATATACTTGACCTATGACCAGTACTACCAGTGCTCGAATTTTGGTGTTTATCTTTTGTGCTCTACAGAATGGGAGGGAGAAAAAAGATACACTGTGTTGAAAATGTACATTATGCCCTGGGGAAAAAAAATCTTTCCTTTAAAAAAAAGCCTTTTGAAAAAGTACCAGTGAAAGCCACGGAGGCCAGGGTCATAGGTCCCAGTAACTATGTGTCAGTAAAGGATATCTTATGTTTCATGGCTACAGTCAGTCATCTGTAAAATTGTATCATTGTTTACCCTAGTAATAGGCAAGAGCGTATTGGTGGAATTTCCGAGCCATCCAGTCTCTACCTGAGAAAGGTGAGAAGACAAAATTTAAAAAACTCGTCAAAACTTAGACTCATTTGATGGTCAGTAGGAGGTGTTATCTTTGTATGCAGAACATATGAGCTAAGTTTTACGAGTTGCATCAAAATGATTAAGATCTCTATATTTCTGGGAAATTAGAATCTACCAAAGAACAACTTGATGAAAACTATTAATGGCTACCTTAGACTATTAGGGCTACCTTAGAGCTCTATTTTCTAGGATTTTTTTCTATGTTACATATAGATACTGGGTTTTAATAAGTGAAGCTTGTCATCTTCTTGTGATCTTTATTCATCATGTTCATAATTCAGTATTTCTAAGGTAGTCTTTGTATTTACTGTCTCTTTCCTCTTCCCCTGTTCATGGCATGGTTGGTATAGTACTGATTATTCTAGGCTATATCTCGTATGTTTTGTCTGTATGCCGTGAGTGCAGCAGTTATTCCCTATCTCCCTGGGCCAAATAAAAAGAGGAAAAGCAGTTAAGAAGGTGGCTTTGAAGAATGGCAAAAGTACGTAGCAGGTATGCCTCATACTGTAAACAACCTCTAATCTCTGTGGGCAAAATTTCTATGAAATGTAAGATAAAAGACTGTAGCATCATGGATTTTGTTAGAGGAGGAAAGAGCAAGATAATTGGCTAAAATGGAGAGGTTTTGAAATTTTCTAACCTTGAACAATGATGAATAACTAAAAATGCTGAATCAAACTGGCTTTTGAATAAAAGCAGTATAAAATACTGTGGAGGTCAGTCATTTCCAGTAAGTGGGAGGTCCTGGCACACACAGTAAGATAATGTGAAAAATTAACTTCAATCTAAGATTTTTGGCCTTAAAAGCAATTCTGTTCAAAGTTAAGGGAGATTAATAAAACAAAATAATGATCTTCAAAATTTGCATTTTGGAATTTATCTTTTCCTTAGTTCTTGAAAAAATACATATGTCAGTATGCATAGATATTTTGGGAGAATTATCCACAGTGGTATGAATTTAATATGGAATTAATTCTGACATATTAATTTTTGAATTTTACATCTTTTAAGCCTTTGTATGTTTCCAGAATTTGTAATCAGGCAATATAACTTGAAAACAAGCTCCGTGGTAAGCTGTATCATTTCGGATTATCTACAGGTTAGGTTTTCATGTCAGTGTGCAGTGATTCTAACAGTGATTTCAGTTTTGGAGAGGTTCTTTGAGCTTCATGTCTCATACCTTTTCCAACCACCCTGCACAACTGTTTGAGATTCTTTCTGACCCTTGATTTTGTTCTGTATTTCATGATCTTTCTGGCGTTGGCTCTGGGACTGCCCTAGAGCTATTTTCTTGGCTTTTTTCTATGCTACCTTACTATATTATCTTTTTGAATATATTTATATACTTTAGAAATATAAAGTGTGCTCATATATATTCACAAGGCAGAATAAAGAGCTGACTCTTATTTGGGGAGAATTATAGAGAGTGGGTGTTCTAGACTTTATGATCGTGCCATTCAATTTTAACATTATTTTTATTGGGAAAACAGATTTGTCATATTGTTTTGATTCACTGCATCCTTACTTGATGTTTGCAGACAGTGTCTAGGGATTGTTACATAGCGAATACCATATTGAGATTGAATTGTATATATATATATATGGACTGTTATAAGAATATAGAGACAGTTTTCTGGTAGTAATTTTTCTGATCTAGTCATTTAAAATTTAATGCTTAATCTTATAGAAAGAAAATGATGTTTAATATGTAAGATAGATCTAATCTTTCAAAAAAATACTTTCTCTCTGATGTAAAAATTATTTTGATTCAAATCATAGTAGTCCAGTAATTAAAGTAATCCATGGACTAACGTCAGTGTCATCGTTTTTTAACAATAAAATTACAGGAAGATTACTGTAGTAAGACAGTGGGGTGTTAGTGTTCACACTTATATTTTGAGTAATGAACATGTGTGGTCTATTGCTAATAAAAGAATTTTAATTTAGTTTTGAATAGTATTCTTGTAAGTAGTCTTAATTTGGGTCTAAGTATTATAGTTTGTCTGTTATAATACTGAGTTAATAGTTTTGATATGTCAAATGCTATGTTTTAAAACATATTTAAAATATTTAAGCAGACTCTAAATAAGCAAGTTGTGTAAATGAATGCACTTATAATCCTAGTTGGAAAATTAAACTTACAACTCTGTTGTAATATATTTACTTCAGCCTTTTCTAAAACAAAATAAATACCCCGTATAATAAATTGATGGCATGTGATATTTAAGAGGCATTTTCTTATTTTCTAGGATGATCACAGTTGCAACTCAGCATGAATAGGTCTCTGTCCCCCAAAAGATTTATATGTTTTAAATAAATGTACACAGAGAGAGTACTTGTAACATCAATTTACCGTCATTGGTCTCAGAGACTGGCCAACATGCAGGCACCATCCCATTTTCCACTACAACAGAGTTGTAAGTTTAATTTTCCAGCTAGGATTGTAAGTGCATTCATTTACACAACTTGCTTATTTAGAGTCTGCTTAAATATTTTAAATATGTTTTAAAACATAGCATTTGACATATCAAAACTATTAACTCAGTGTTGTAACAGACAAACTCTCCCCCGAGAGTTAAGGGAGCCTGGATTTAATTCATTTGCACCTACCATGTCAGTTTCCACACCTCTGTTTTGATTTTAGCTTACCTAAAAGCTAAAATACCAGCAAAGAGTAGAAAGAGCTTTTGAAGTGAGCTGATGTTACAAGGTTGGTAAAGAAAGATACTATCCCTCTACTAATATCATGCATGGTTCAATAACAAGAAAAACAAAGGTGCTTTTGTTTTCTGTTTCCCTCCCACATACTGGCTTACAAAAACTGAGTTACTCAACTAAAAGGTAACCTGTATGTGGACTGAATCTCTGTATCTATTTCAGAGAAGATGTCATTTGCCTCAAATTGGAATTGGGTATGGGGTCTTTTAGTAGTTGTCTTCACTTTTGTATTTTGATGCTTTGATTAAAGCGTTGGAATTATATGTAAGGAAGGTAGCCTTCCTGTATTTTTAAAACTACTTTTAAAAATGCAAAGCCATAGCAGTAAGTTTTGTGAAAGTATATGAATATGCTCTTAGTTCAAGGAATAATTGGTAACTGACCTTAAAAGTTAATGAAGCTGAAGTAGAAAAATGGGAACAAATATTACATAAACAATAGGGAGATGGGGGATGGAATGTTTTGAGTGTTCTTTTTGTATTTTTGTAACAGTTTTTATTATTTTAAATTTAAATTTAATTTTAATTTTATTTTATTTTGGAATAATGAAAATGTTCAAAAATTGATTTGGGTGATGAATGAACAATTATATGATGGTACTGTCAACGATTGTATGCTGTGGATGATTGTAGGGTATGTGAACATATCTCAAGAAAACTGATTTTAAAAAAAGAAATGAAGAAAATACCAAAAAAAAGTTAATGGAGCTGTATAATTATCAGATTGGCCATCACTGTCATTTTTTTTTTGATCCCATGTAAATGTTCATTGATTTTCTAAAATGTACGGTTTCACTTTTTATAGAGTCTGAAAGATTTATTTTGCTTTTGCAATGAATCCAGCTTATTAACTGACCAAAAAGAAGTACAGGTGGTTTAAGGGGAAGAAAAAGTTCTGTCTCAGTAAGTCAAATTTACTTCTTTTGAAGGTTGTTTGCATTTTGAGTGTGCAAAGTCAAATTCTTAGTACAGAAGTCAAAGACTTTATATTCCAGTTTGCATAATTGTAGCCTTTCTTCTTTGAATTCATTTTTTCCCTTCATTTAGATGCCAAATGTTAAACTTCATCTCAAAGGGAATTGTCATCCCTTTTATTTGCTTTTTAATCTAATCAAATATGCATTTTATCTGTTATATTTTAGTCTAGGTTTTAATAAATTCTATACTGGAGCTTAGCCATTTTTTGATATAAATACTATGCTTGAGGAGGCTATTCATGTATCTCAATCTCCTGTCAAAATGCCCTATGAAATATTTAACATCAAGTTGCTAGCACACCTTTTTAATGATAATGACTGACTCCAAAGAGAAAGAATGGTCTTCCTTTTCATTTTATTTCACTTGTATGTGACATATTAAAATACAGCATGTATTTGGAGAAGGACATTATGTAAAATTAAATGTTAAACCTGTAATACATCATTTTATTAATTGAGCAAGATAATTTCTTGAGAAACACCGCTATTAGACTATGGGAAATATATGATTGAGTTTTTCAGATGATAAAAATTATATTAATTATTTAAAACTGGAGAATTTATTTGGAGAGCACTGTATGGGAAAATGAATATTTTTTTTCAACTCATTCAGTTTTCCCTTTATACTTAGAGCTTTATGAAGTGAATGGTAAGTGATAGTATATCCATTGTTTCTTGAGCATTCAGACAGTAACTTGTTCAATTAAAAATTCTTGTTAGGTCAGACATAATGGATTCTTGATGTTACTTTAGTATTTATTCAATGAAAGGGATCAATATTTTTGGCCCCAAGGGAGCCGCACTGATAAGAGACTCTGCAGTAAGTCTCTCTGTTCATTATAAACTTTTGGCTGGCAGGTGCAGTGTCTGCTGTATGACTAATTTAATTAGAATATCAAGGTGGAATGAGAACTCAGACATTCTTTTTGTCCCAATTCCATAGAACATATACATTACTAGTAGCATTTTACATTCTGCTCCTCCCTATTTTATTGTGTGTGCCCTTTCAAGAAAAGGGATTCCTATTGAGAACAATAGGTCAGATTTTGAGAAATTTTAACTATCCTGTACTTGAGCTCTGTATATAGCTCATTTGTTTCAAGTTTGAATAGATTAAATCTTATCAGGGTAGTGTACGGACTGGTTATACTGGATAGCCAGAGAAATAATCATTCTTCATTATCATAGTCACGTTTGCCAAGTTTTAAATTTATCTTTAAACTTAATGAAACTGATTTGTGATTTTTCTGAAGCCTAGCATTAAATAAAGCATTAATAAAATCTATTTTGCTTAGCTACTTTAAGTACTTTCCAAATATAGCCTAATGCTCTGCTCAAGGAATAATGTCATTTGCAGAACAAGCTGTCAGATTTGACTAGCTCTAAATTTGGCCCAAGTCATTATTCTTAAAATCTTTTTTTAAAAAAAGGAAAAAAAAACCTTCCATGCAGTCTCCCCACCAAGAGCTTACTTGGACCATCTCATTTAATCGAATGGTTGATTTATTAACTTGCCATTTAATTCCTTTGAGTAAAAGATTTAAATCAGATCATAGATTTCAGAAGTGGCAGAAATCTTTACAAATCATTTAGTTTTGCCCCTTCATTTTACAGTTGAAGAATCTGAGACCCAGAGAAATTAAGTGGCATCCCCAAAGTTACCTATCAAATTGTTTCTGGGAAAACTAGTTCTCCTAACTCTTAGATTCCCCCTTGCCCCCCGCCAAGTATCTTTTCAAGGAGATCTGTTACAGTGTATTAAAAAAAAAAAAACAATTTTTTTTATAAATCAAATTTTTTTCAGAGCCCAATTTATTTAGAATTATCAAGGTGCAAATAATATAGACCTGTGAATCTTGAGAGAACAATCATACTTAAAAGTCAGAATATGTAAATTTAAATGTTCGAGCCCAGAAATAATATTTACAGCTTCTTATCTTAAATTATAGGCTCTTGAGTTTAGAGACTCTACTTCTATATTTTCATAAACGAAAATCTTAAAGACTGTTTTTTAGTGATTGATTAAAAATGCCATCCATATAGAGTAGGAATTTCTGAGTATTTTTCATGTGAGAAACACCAATATTTACCATTCTGGAATATTATTAGTATTACTTTTGAGTTATACTCTTAATATGAAAACCATTTTGTTTATCTGAGATTAGATGTATCTGGAAGCATATATCTGTCTAATCGTAAAAGTTGTAAGCATATTAGTGGAGTGGCAATTGCAGTAGGTTAGATCTTGCATGTATGATAGCACTGCATCAGAGAGAAAGGCAATTTGAGAAGATGTCAGGGAATTAATTTTATCAAAAGTATGTTGCTGTTACTGCTGCCAATAGGCAGACAAAATATAAGAATGACCAAGAAATGCAGAATATTCTAAACACGTGTTATTTACAGCAACTAATACAGTAAGAAAAAAAGCATTTCCCTAAATATGGAGTCTGGCACTTGCGATGTCAGTAATGCCTGATTTGTTTTTCATGATTTTCCTGATCAGTTCCTTCATTCACCATAGTCATGCTGAGACTTAATTTTGGAAAACCTGTTGCTGGTGGTTTCTAAATTCTTTCACATCATGAGCATAGAAAATTAAAATATTTGTTTGGTACACTCATTCCTTAGAAAACTGTGTCTTTTTACAATAAACTGAGGAAATCTGTAGTTAAAGTAAAGGTGAGAATAACAATAACAGTTATTGAGTACCTCTTGTATGACAAACGTAAGAAACTCTTTCCTTGAAACACTAAGATAGGTATTAATATTCTCATTTTTTAAAAAAATTAATGCTCAGAGAAATTAAGCAACTAAAATAATTTAATCCAGCTATGAAGTGACAGAGCCAAGATACACATACAGGTCTTTAGGGTCCAAGTCAGAAATACAAACTTGAATGCCTTCACAGTTAAGAAAATAAAATGAAATTGCAAAATTTGTATGTGTTGTAAATCTCTGTTCTTTGATTAAATAACATTAACTAAGTCCTTGCTCTTCAACAAAGTTGAATGTTACCTTATCGTTAAAATATCTCACCTCACACAAGTTAATGTTTATGAAATTAAGACATATAATTACTAGTGCTTTTGCTGGCTAAGAATAAGGGTATCCTTAATATTTCTGAGTATTTTACACCTTAAAATAAGTGGAAAAGATGGAAAGTGAAATCTATTTTACGTACACGTCAATGTGGACTAAGTCTTTATAAGATTGATTTTTATGGCATTCGGGAGAAAAAGTGAATTATAAAAAGTTGAAATGGGTAAGGAAACAGAGAAGCCTACTCCTCTTCTTTGCTGGAGGCTGGGTGTCCCAGAGCTTGCTAATTTGCAGCAGCGTATTCACTGCTTTTGAGCTTCGATTATTCAGAAACTGCATTCACGGCCAGCTCAGAATTAATGAGTAAGTGACCTTTCTCAATATTGAAATGGAGGAAGATGTTCCTTAGCATGGGAAGAGGTTGATTTTTAGATGCTATGAACCTCTCCATTTAGGCTTCTCTTCAGCTAAGTGGTAAAAAGGTTTTCTTTTCATAGATGTTCATTCTCATTACAGATTGAATGGATGATACATAGTTCTGTCTAATTCTAGATGCTTACTATTCATTTGTGATGTTCAATGCAAAGCAAGAGGAAAGAAAATGATGTATCCATTTAACAAAGAATGCTTCACATACATTAAATTTACCACTAGAGGGGAAAATACATTGTTTTTCAGTGTTTAGTTTTTGTGAGGTCTTCATAATAACTGAATGACTTTGCAGTCACTTCCATGTAATTTGGATATTTGACTACTATTTAGAATACCCAGTTTCTCTTATTATGATTAGTTTGAGGACCCCAAAGCGTTTTACTATCTCATATAAATTAAGGCTTATGCTAATAAGTCCTTTTAAAGAGTTTTTAAGGAAGATATGATTTTATGATACTGAGTTTTAAATTTTCATATGTTCAGTTTTTGGATTTTAATGACAAACTGTAAAAATTTTAATTACAAAAAAATCAGTATGTTTGTAAGTCATATCATGGTTTTAAAAATAAGCAGTGTAAGTGTGAAACTAAAAAAGGGGGACAGGATGAGATAGGGTAATGAAGTTACTTACATTTTTCAAATGAAATTAAAGATAAAAAAATTAGAAAGATTAATGTTTCATTAGCTTCATATATAAATCAAATATCTTTATAAGCCCTGCATTGTATATAATTGGGACTATATAAGGTTAGGGTTTACTTTTTGAGCATCCTTTTTAAGTTGAAAAAAAAATGCAGTCATGATTTTCATTAATTGGAAGTGCCCTATTATATTTTCCCAGATAGCTTGGCATATACCTAACACTAGTGGAAAAACTGCTATGGCCTCAACAAAGATTCCACAATTTGATGCTAAGTAAAATCAACAACTAATTATGCTATTATACTGACATACATAAAATTTAGAATGAAAAGTAAGTTTTGCATGACTTTATCAAAAATACTGAACTTATTTTGCTATCTGTGAGTATAGTAGCTTCATTTAAAGTCACATTTATTGAGTTTCAGGGTAATCAAATGCAGATCTAAAGACCGTTCAGATTGCCATATAAATTATATTTTACTTAGTAAGCTGAAAATAAAATAAATCTACTGTAAACTATGATGTAGTGTTCTGGAGTAGTGTTGTATAGTATAATGTGGATTCTAGGGTCACTGTATGGATTTGCCTGCCTTTCTACTTGCTTGCTGTCTGACTTTGGGCAAGGTACTTAGATTTGCTGAGTCTCAATTTCCTAGTCTGTAAACAGGGGACAGTGATGAAACCTACTTGGGATTGTTTTGGCGATTGAATGAGAGGGTGTATGTAAATGCTTAACAAAATTCCCTGTATAAGTGTTAGCTCTTATTGTTTCTGTTGTTGCTGTTTAACAGAGAGTAAGAATACACATTAACCTACTCAGAACTGGATTTTAGTTTACTGTTATTGAATGTGTTTGTTTTGCCAAAGGAAATGAATATTTAAGTAAGACCACTGTCATCACTTGGAAGCTCCTTTTTCCCCACATATGGTATTTGGAGGAGCTGAGCAATGTTAGTGCCTTTTCTCAGCTGGCAGATGCAAATCATTGCTGAAATACCTCCCCTGGATATGGAGAAACCCTCCCCCGTGTATGTATCTATTTACAAAGCCGTTTCTGCAGAGTTGTATAGAGGTACTATACTGGCTGAAAAATATGCTTGTAGAGAAAGAAATAATAGCATATTTTGTGGCATTGAATTGTTACCGTCTATTTCTTAGCCAACATTAAGAGACGAAGGAAAAAGCAGAAGCGACCCTAGTTTATGGAAGTGTAGTTTTGCAAAACTGGTAGACTTCTTGTTTTTGCCCCACCCTTCACATTCCAGTATGTAAGGGGAGCACGGCTTCAGACACTGGCTATTCCAAATTTAACAATTTACAACTGCATATAGTAGAAACATTTTGAGGTTATAACTAACACTTTTGCTTTTCACCAACATCTGTCCCTTTAAATGGAATTTGTGGTGCAAGCCATAATAATGGCACTTTATGTTATTTACGTAATACATAGTTTAATTGATATTATAAAATATTTCCCTCAATGATTACTGCTCCAAAGTAAAAAAGAATGTCATTTATAGAGAAATTGACATAATAAATTCAATTGGTTTGAAAAATTGTGAAAATCTTGACTTTTAAAATAATATAGTCTATTGCCTTCAGTAATCCCAGTGATAATAAAGGATACTAAAATGACCTTCATTTTTTTTTATTGAAAGGTAAATCTATGTGCAACATAATAAATGAGCAAAGAATTAAGAAAGCTTAAAGTGCATGTGTAGCAATATTAGAGGAAGAAGCTGCTCCAATTTGAGTATGTTTGGCAAGAACAAGCTAGCTAATGTGTGGAAGTCTGAGAAATATTTCATGACACAGTCCTGGCATGAATAATTTTTTCCTACCTTTCATTATGAGGAATCTCTAACAGATTAATGAGCAAATAAAAATTGATAAATGTTACCATTATTATCTAAACCATGGGGAAAAGTGCCATCTCCAGTATGAAATTAAGGAGCTCTAAAATTGTATCCAAATAGTAGAGAAGAAAAGAATGTATGAGCTTTAAACCATGTTGACCCCATGTTGAAAACATCTAATTGCCCATGACACTCAATTTCCGTTAAGGGCTGTGACCATTTACGCTGTGTTCAACAAACCATATCCCCAGTGTTTAGCCCAGAGATCCTCATGTGTTGTGGGAAATACAATATTCATTAGAAGTAATAGTTGAAAAATACCATGTTTAAGGTCTTCTCTGGATGTTATTTTGGTCATAAGAGGCAGTGTGTTGGGCAATAAAGAACACTAGAGGGACACAAAGAAATCTGCTTCTGGCTTTACCACTAACTAGTTTTGTGACCTTGGGCAAGTCACTTTATTTTAATGAGCTCCTCTCTCCTTTCTGGAAAACAGTGTTCCAGAATTGCATTTGGGCAGAGTAACTGTCTCCTCCATTACACAGAAGGTTTATTTGAGGGCACCCTGCCTTTATCAACTTTGAATGGTGCCTCTCATAGACTTGTTTATATCTGGCAAAATGCTTTCTTCAGAAACAACCAAAAGGTGCCTTTAAATAATAATGAAGTGTTAGCATCTGATTTGTTTGGTAGCTGAAGTTGTTTGCTTTTATTTTAATAGAATGAAGCATCCATGGATTCATGTTGGTGAGTGTACCATGGTGTCTAAGAGTTACTTGAAGGGAAGGAGACATTGGTTTCTGGTTCTTCTGTTTTCTCCATGAGTCTCAAAAAGAGACTGGCAGGATCTATCAAACCTGCAAAGTTTGTCTCTGTGTTCTTTAAAAATTTGAATTAGGTCACTTTAGAAGGAGCAGCTACGTTTCCATTTACCTACAACCTGCCACTTCCCATTACTTCTTCCTCACCCACTTGACTCATTTTCATAACCTGCTTGGCCCCAATAGACTCTGGAGTGCAAGGTCTTAGAAAGATCAAGCATGGGCATTAGTTTACATATCTAAAATAAAAGTGATACATGTTGGCGTCAGGGGAGACTCTGCTGTATCTACTTATTCTCTGACACATAAAAGTGGAAAAACAAAGATTAAAGAAATGGGCAATTTTTTTTTTTTTTTTTTACTTCACTGTCTCTGCTTTTTTTTTAAAGCATTAAAATCTGAGACTTTGTACCACAGTCCAAAGATAGACATTAAGGTAGAAAAGACAAGCCACACCAGAGTGTGGATACAAGGGTGCAGGCCAAAAACAGAAAGTCAGAGAGGAGACTTATTCTGGTGAAATGAGTAGTAGGCACCCAGGGGTCAAAGACTGTTAGACAAAAAGAGGTTGATTGTCTTATTCTACATACTAATCCATTCAAATAAAGGTCACGCTGCTGGGTAGAAAGGAGTATATTTGGTTTCCACCACATCCTAAAAAAAAAATAGGGCTGTTTCTCCTTCCTAATTCTAGAGCTTCCCTGATTGATCCCATTAAAGACGTGCCATGCATAAGTCTAGACATTATTAGCTCTTCATGTTTTCAGTAGACACAAATTCTTGAGTTCATACATGTGATGTTTGCACTATAGAGAATATGTTTTTTTATTTGTTATGCCTTTACTTCTTTCAGCCTTAAAAGAATAAAACCCAATTCTGCTATATATGGATTTAGCAATTACACATTCCCTCCAGCCATGATTTTATAGCTTTTGATCATATTTATTCTTTGTTTTTTTTTGGCTTTCTGGGCTGTAAATTATTTATTAGTGGACTTTACACAGATATGTTTAAAGAAGCATTTTGGATTACAAATTTCGGAATCCCTATTGTTCATTTCTAATTCAATTAAATTGGCAGTGTATAACTGAGCTTCATTTTCAGTGGTTTGCCTATTTTCCTCATTTAGACAGTCTCCCCAAATTTTGCAAGCTGGCACGTTAGTTATAAGAGAAATAAAATTTTAAAAATGGCTACATTTTTATCTTAAAAAATTAACCATAAAAGCGCAACTTTCTTGAGTTTTAGTGTGTTTATCTGTAAAATGGGAATAACTTACCCAACATACATAGTAGATGCTGCTGTTATGAGACTCAAATGATTAATGATAATAAAAAAATGGGAAACTTTGAAATAATAAACAAGTTTATAAATTTCTATTCTTTCTTTCTGTAACTACTAGAAAAATAAACCCCCCTGGTTTTTCATTATATTTTTTTATTTTTAATAATGTCTGGACTTTCAACAAGTGTTTTTCATGGTCTCTGCCACCTATGTGTAGAATTTATAATATATACATAGTACTCCCTCAAACAGTGCGAGGCTAATGATCTTGGTTCAATTTCTGACTCTGCTATAGAATGGATATACAATTCGGGGCAAGGAAGTGATTTCACATCTTAAGACTCAGGTTCCCCATTTTGTCAAGTGAGAATGATAATGGAGGCTTGGCTGAGTTATAAGGACTAGAGGTTTTTCATGTGAATCTAAGAATAGTGCATGGATAAAAGTACCTAAGTAAATGGTGGTTATTGCTTTATCTTGATTAATGCAGATAACATAATGTGCCTAACATAGGACATGACCCAAGTAGACACAAATATTTGTTCTCTTATCCCCTTCTTATTAAGTGATATCATATTTACTTAAAATTCTGTTATTTTTGTCACAGTTTAAGTATTTGCCAGTTATTTAGGTAGAGATAGAATGTTGACATAAAAAACGCTAGAATCCAGAATCTAGTATCACAGGGATATAGTGGAAAGAGTGTTTGAATAGGAATCTCAAAACTTTAATTGCAGTTCCAGAGTCACATTTTGCCAGCTGTGTTGTTCAGAGCAATTTCCTTAACCTTCTTGAAATCCAACTCTCTTATTTCTAAAAATGGGATAATAATATCTGTCCTACATATCAGAAAAGACTGTTGTGAGAATCAAATAAATAAATACATGTCAAAATGTAACATAAGCTTTATTGCTATATAAAAGATGCTATTGTTAGATTAGGCCAAGCAATGTAAATATTAGGAGTGAACACTTCAGGAGAATATAGATAGACTCTTAGACCCATAGAAGAAACAGTAATGGCCTAATATCCAGAGCGAGGCCAGCCAACAATTTATACCTGCTGGGTAAATTCTCTGTTCTAAGGCTTTGTAGCTGTGAGCACTCAACAATTTCCAAAGGGCTGGTTAGGAAATTAAGAGAAAAGATTAAAGTAAAATCAGGTAATGTTTCCCCTGGATCTTTATACTTGAAATTCTTGGACCAAGACAGTTGATCCTTTCATTTTTTAACTAGGATAGCCTGGCTTTGACTGCTTGTGGTAGGGCATGCATCAAGTTTATATTCTAAAAAGAGAGTCGTTTTCATCTGCCCATTTTCCTACTGTTTTAGATTCTGAGCTGCTAAAACACATACCATACAGTGGGTTGGCTTTACAACAGAAATTTATTGATTTATGGTTTCAGAGGCTAGAAGGCTTGCTTGCTTCCTCACCAGGGTGGTATCTTCTGGTTGGCTGGCAAACTTGGGGTTCCTTGTTGGCAATGCACATGGCAGTGTCTTCTTTCTCCTTTGGGTTCCATTGGCTTCTGCCTTTTGGCCGCTCCCCTTGGCTTCTCTTTCTGACTTTCATTCTGTTTATAAAGGACTCTCATAATCTAGATTAATGCCCAACCAGATTCAGTTGGGCCACACTTTAAAATGAAGTGACATCTTGAAGAGCTCTTACAAAGGTCCACACCCAAGAGAACATGGACCAAGACCAAAAACATGTCCAAACTGGGGTACACGAGTCAATCCACCACACTTCCCCTCAACGTGCAGCTAAAGATCTGAAAGTTTCTTTTTTTCTCAAGGGAATTTTCTCCTCAGGTTAAAACCTGGGATTTCTCAGGAAAGATAATTAATAAACTAGTAACTAATTGAATTTCAGCTTTTCCATGACTATTAAAACATTTTTTACAGTATTTCTGGTAATCTACAGCATTGAAAATAAAAAACGTGGCATCAAATTGCAATGTATCTGAAGGAACATAGCAGTGATTTTGGAAGAAAAATTATAAACATCTAAGGAGTAAGAAATGGTTTTGAGTGCATATCAAGGGAACAGATACTATCACAGTGCAGTGTTGTAGCCTAATTTATACTGCTTGTTTTAGTGTGTTTTGCATACAGAAATGCCAACTTTTAATTTACATTGAATAATAGTCCTTTAGTAATAAATTCATTGTGTGGCTACAATTTAGTGCCTTAAACGTGTTGTTCCTCCATGGCTGTTCATGATCGTAAAAGAAAGATATTTCAGTCTCTAGCAGATCCTGTCTGTCTAGACTGGCTTTTAAAAGAATATTACATTAAATGATAATAGAAGTTGTAATATTTCAGCTTAGGGGAAGATCCTTCAAAAACATAATGTGTTTGCATGGAGTTTTGAAATCAAAGAAGGTATAACTTCTGAAATTTTGTTCACTTGTATGTAACTAAACTACTATATCAAAATGCAGATTCATTGTCATTCATTGACATTTCTGGTGGCATTCTGTTTTATGTTTATTGGTGGAAGTGCTAGCTTCCCTGAATGAGACTGATTTTTCATATCAGCCAGATGTCTGTCTTCACATCCAAGCATCCATCCATCCAAAGTACATTTTCTGAACACCTTATACGAATGACATAATAGGAGAGGTTTCCTTTTGAAAGTATGTACAAGGCAACCACCTTTAAATCGATGACATTTAAGCTCAGGCCTAAAACATGTAGCTAGCTCCTCATCTTAAAAATAAAGTTGGACTTTATATTATTTAAGGTTAAATCTACGATATTCTTTACATTTATGAGTAATATAGTCATTTATGCCCTTGTTTTTTTTCATGGATTTGCTCTACAGTTTGAGGATTTTCCATGTTTCTTCTACTGATTTTTTTTTTCCTCCTTGTCTATCTATTACTCATTTTTATTTCCTTTTTCTTCCTTCCCACTCCCCTGCTCCTACCCCATACCCCATGGAAAAAACACTAGGATTTAGGAGCTTGGAGTCAAGCCGTCAAGTGTATTCTTATCCTGATTCTGTTAATAGTGACCAAGTTACTTAATCTCTTTGGGCCAAAGTTTTCTCATCTGTAAAATGAAGGTAATTGTGTATTGCAACTACTTCATGGGTAGTAGAAAGTGATTATTTCAGTATCACATGTACTAACAAATATGAAGGGAGTCTGAGAAGTATAAAATATGTTGAGAATACAGTTTGTGATGACAACTTGACCCACAAGAAGCTGAGACTATTAGAGGAGATATAAACCTAGTCAGTTTATTTTCTCTCAAATAAATATAAAGTGGTTTTATTTTTTTTTAAGGACAAGGACAAATTAATGGAAACAAAAGAGGTTTCTGTGTAAAGTGTTTTCTGTCCCTAATACCTCATGTCACTCTGAAATACTGGGAGTCATTAATAGGGATTAGACACTGGACAATGTTAAATTAAAATCCCTGTCCCCAAATTATAGCTTTTTATTATCTGAGATTATTTTCCCTGAAAAAATTATTTCTGAGTAGATTGGCTTTCCAAATTACAAGGCAGTTATTGTTTAATGGTTAAAAAGTTTTCCTATTCCTTTTATAAGGAAAATAATTAGACAACCATGTAAAGATGTATATAGCAGCATTTGGTTTAATAGCAAGATATCAGAATTAATCTATTATGTCTAACAAAAAAAGACTAATTAAATATATTGGGATACATCCACTTAGTGGAATGCCTTCCAACAATTGAAGCTCGTGATGCAAAATTTATACTTAATTGGCCTGAAAACTACCCGTACTATTTTATTGAATAAGCGAGGGGGGTCATATAACATTATCTACTTTTGTAATAAAACCTGTTGATAGTTATGATAATATAGAAGTTCTGGAATATTGTACATCAAAATGTTATCTGTAGTTAAGTCTTTGATTTCTGATTTTAAATTTAAATGTATATTTATATATATAGAATTTTTAAAATTAACAAATACTTTATTGTCAGACAAAGCAATAACATTTTTCAGTTAAAAAATTAAAAGTTATGATTGCTTGTATTAATTTGCCTAAATGGAGTGCCATTCCTATGATGAGTAAGATTATGATATTCGAAACCAGATTTTTTTGCTGTATTAATTACTGCTATTATATTTTTAAGCTTTTCAGTCAAAAGCTTCCATTTGCTGTGAATCTGGCAATATATCTCTCTGACCTAACATTTTATACCCACCTAAAAGTACAATCTCTTGCACTTTGTACTATCTTAATGAGGAACTATATGTTTTAAGAGGAATTACATACAGTTAGCTAATTTTTTTTTGCAGTAGAAATTGTTAATCGTTAAGAATGGCTGGGGGACTTGATTCCTGAATTAAGCATTAAGTTACTAGCAGGTGTGGAAAAGAGGCCAGATTTAGACATCAGAATCTTCAGACTGAAGTATACTTTCCCTTTGATTCTTCCTAAATGCCTTAAGGTCAAGGAAGTAAAGGCAAGAGAGAATAGAGGGACGTAATTGTGTAGTATTTCATTTTTAGATCTGGGCATATTGGCTGACCTTGGCTGAGCATTGGTCCCTTGTCCTGTTACAGTTTTCCTGGACAGCATCCATTTTCTTTTAATTGACAGAACAGTAGCATCAATTTTGGAAAAAAAAAAAAACTTTTTAAATTGAAACTATTTTAAAGGATAAGAAAGTCTTGTTGATCTTTTATTGTCAGCATCGTCTTTCACCAATGTGAATGTGTCTCTGTACTGGTAAGGAAGTTGGTCCTCAGTCTCTAGATCCTTTAGCTTCGAGAAATACATCCAAACTATTTTTCATTTTGCCATCAAGACTTTAAATAGGGTGACTGCTGATTTTTCTTGCCTTCTTAATAAGGAAAAGCATGATATAATTAAAAACAGTAACTTCAGTCTCTTCTAAACACTCATTGAGATGAAGCTTGGGGAATGCTAATTTGAATTTGTGGGTAGTTCTAAGGGGAGGCTTCCTGAGTAGTCTATAAAGAATTCCAGTTATATAGCTTAGGTCTTTTTGTAAAATGTACTGGCAGTAGATAACAGAATTTTCATTTAAAGAGGTTTAAAAGAAAGGTAAGTCTCAAAATTTTAAAGACTGTTTAAGGGCTACTTTGACATGATATTTAAAATCTACATTTGGTTACTAAATTGATTGGTAATCATTTTAATAGTCATAAGATAATTTTGTGGGGTTATGTTTTTTTTTTTTTTTGCACATGTGGTAGTGTAGCATAGTGAAAAGTTGACTTTGGGAGTCAGAAAGTTATAAGGTCCTAGACAAGTCTAACATTTAAAAAAATTTTTGAGTAGTTTTTGAATGATTTGCAGTTTCACTAAAGAGATCCAATGCTTTTTATACTTAATATAGTAAATTCTTTTTTATACCCTATACTTATACACCTTTATCTTCTCTCACACTACTTAAAACTGTTTATTGAGGGTGAGTATTGCTAACTGATTTGCTATGACTAGCACTGATATAATAAATCTGAAATTCTACAGTAATTGAGATTTGTTATTGATCTTTAGACTTAGAATTTAAATTAACGAATTGTTGAAAACGGTTGTATAGAGTATAACAGCCAGAGTTATTTCATTCACTATTACTTGGCAGACTCAGAGTTTTTGTTGTCCATTGAGAAACTTCCAATGTGAAGAATTTCCTGTTAATACGAAATATGAATTTCTCTTACTGGAGACCAAGTCTTTTTTGTTTAATCATGGTCTAGCTATTTCTTTATTTACATGGTTCTTCCTTTGTAATCTGTTCTTGTGACAAAGAGAATACGAAGGGGCCATACTAGAAGGGTACATTTAGCTCAGTTACAGATCACACACTTTATGGGTAATCAGTAAGGGCACTAGTAATTGTCTCACACCCTGCCCAATATAATTTGGAAGAATAAAAAATATTCCTGTGTTCACTTTGTGTTCATGCTTTCTTTGCAAATTAAGTAACAAATGTGTAACGTTAATATGCCAGAATTCATTTGCTTCCAACTTATGATAACTGTAGCTACCACCGGCTTGGTGGCTAAAAATTAATTCCCAGAGAAATGTTCCCCAAGGACTGAGGGTTTTTCAGGGAGCCGTCTCAACTGTGCTCAAGAACAGGCTCTTCAGTTCCAGCTTTTTTTTTTCTCCTTTTCTTTTTCCCCTTTAACCACTGTTCTTTTAGGTGCTGATGACCTTTGTGAGGTGTGCCCCTGCTTCTCTCCTCAGTTTGACTGATTACAAATATTGCCACCTCTGTGCTCTTAAGACATGAGGGGCTCTCCTCTCCTCGTTTGCAATTAAGTTACAGACCTTTTCTTCAATTTCCCCATTTTCTTCAGTTCTCTGAAGTAAAGTACAGCAGGTATCAGATAGTGGTTCAGATTTTACTGAAAATTCAGGGCTAACAAAGAAAAAAAAATAACACATACTAATTTTTTTAAATTAAATTCAGTTTTATTGAAATATATTCACATACCATACAGTCATCCATGGTGTACAATCAACTGTTCACAGTACCATCATATAGTTATGCATTCATCACCCCAATCTATTTTTTGAACCTTTTCCTTGTACCAGAAACAGTGAAAATAAGAATAAAAAATAAAAATAAAAAAGAACACCCAAATCATCCTATTTTTCATTTAGTTTTTGTCTCCATTTTTCTACTCATCCATCCGTACACTAGATAAAGGGAGTGTGATCCACAAGGTTTTCACAATCACACTTGTCACCTCTTGTAATCTACATTGTTATACAGTCGTCTACAGGAGTCCAGACTACTGGGTTGGCATTTGATAGTTTCAGGTATTTACTTCTAGCTATTCCAATACATTAAAATCTAAGAGGTGTTATCTGTATAGTGCATAAGAATGTCCACCAGAGTGACCTCTCGACTCCATTTGAAATCTCTCAGCCACTGAAATTATTTTGTCTCATTTTGCATCCCCCTTTTGGTCAAGAAGATACTCTCAGTCCCACGATGCTGGGTCCACATTCATCCCTGGGAGTCATAGTCTGCATTGCCAGGGAGATTTACAACCCTGGGAGTCGGGTCCCACGTAAGGGGGAGGGCAGCGAGTTCACCTGTTGAGGTGGCTCAGTTAGAGAGAGAGAGAGAGAGAGAGAGAGGGCCACATCTGAGCAACAAAGAGGTACTCAGGGGGAGACTCTTAGGCACAATTATATGCAAGTTTAGCCTCTCCTTTACAGTAACGCGTTTCATAAGGGCAAGTCCCATGATAGAGGACTCAGCACATCAAACCACCAGTCCTACTGTTCGTGACATCATCCAGGTGAGGAAGTCCAGCACTTCCGCACTTTCCCCCAGGTCCTCAGGGGGGCCCTGTAAATATATTCTCATTCTCTGCCCAAATTACTTTGGGATGTGTCACTATTTCACTCTAACCTATACTAACCTACCATATCTCTCTTCCTATAACATGTAGTAATTTACAAAAGTTACAAAAATCTCCAATCTCAGAGGCTTACTTTTATCCTCAGGTTTTCTAGATCTGTGTTCAAATAGCTGGACTACCTTACTCTACCAAGAGGAGTACTTCAACTTGAGACACTTCATCCTGGCTTTCTGTCCCAAATTTGAGAGGGCATATCAAGTTCTTAATGCATTTTTAGGTCAGGAAGATTCACAGTTTAAGATGACTCTCCAGAATATCCTCCTCTATTTAGTCATAAATAATTTTGTCATAAATAAACATACCTGCTTACATAGCAGTCACAAGATTGTGATGCTGTTCTGTGGCCCCAGTACATAGTGGCAGCCAGTGCATTCTGGATTGTTTATCCTTGATAAAATAACCTGCTTGGTAAATTTCTTTCCATGGCCTCTTGATTGAAGTGAAGTGACACTCACAGACTTAGCTCCAGGTTTCCTGCCAACAATTGCTCAATATAAAACTCTCCCAAATAAGCAATAATTTGCAGTCATAGGGCATCACATATAGAGTATAACTGGTTATATATTTACCTAACTTAACCAATAGGATCAAAGTCTGCATCCATTGGAATAGAAAATTGTTTATCACATTTAAGTAGAAGCCTAACGCCTACTATTTACCAAGGCATCCTACTACATATCATTATGAGCAACATATGAAGGGTGGCTCTAGGGATAGTTCTTTTCTCTGTCCAAAAGAATGCAGAGATATCTATCAATCAGTGTTTTTGATTAATACATGAAATCTAAGGTTCATTTTAAAAAAATATTTTTGGTTTAAATTATTATGGAGATATTAGAAATCATATTGGTCTTACTAAACTTGATTTGTCTAGCTATTAAAATCAATACAGGAACATATCCAAAATTTAAGCATTCGTACATTCATCATATTTTAAATATATAATATATAGCACAATTCCTTGGAAGAACTATGTACTCCACTTAAAGTACCTAAGCAGATGATGAAATTGCATCATATTTATTGGAGGAGAGGATCAAATGAGGCAAAATATCAGTATATGTGAATTGACAGATTTTTTTATACTTCCTTTTGTTCAATATATTCTTTCCTCCCTCAATCCCTGCCTCCTTTTATTTCTCCATCGTTAAGTTAACCTTCCCCTTAGTTTCCTTCCCTTATTTTTTTGGGTATTTTACTAATGGCTTCATTTAATCTTTCTATAACAACCTACTTAACGATCTTAATGTTTAAAAATATGTATCTGGGAGATGGCTGGTTACAGATAGTTGGATATTGTTTCCTGCAATGAAAAAGAAACTTCTTAATCTGTAGAGAAAGAAAGAAATATGACCCTGACTTTATTTAGCATAATGCTTTAACCATCTGGTGTATCACACATAAAAGGCCACATCTAATTACAACAGAAGGTTTTACCACCTGAACAATTTTAATCAACCATTGTCTGCCATGACTCTTTTAAAAAAATAAATTATAGATTTATCTTACTAAGTAAAAGTGTAAAGTATTTATCTACAAATGGGAGAGCAGAGGAGATGTATATTTTTCAAGTTCTCATCTCTAAGGTACTGCTCTGAGTTTCATGTTAAATTAATTTATATATATAAAGAGACGTATATTTATTATAATTTATTTGTGGGTAGATAGGAATAAATAGTAATTTTCTCGAGCTTAAACTTGAGAGAATATATTTTCTAAAATGTTTATCTTGATTTTTTTTTCCAGTTTTCTTGATAATGCACCTAGGTTGCTGATGAATCATTGGAATGTATATACATTTTCACAGAGTAGCATTGTCCCTCACTCACATTTTGCAAATCCCAGTGTCAGTGTATTGTTCAGCGTTGTTCTGTGCCACTTGGCTTTACAGGGCAGCTAAAACTGTGTGCTTCAGTGGTGGTGAATCAGGGCAGTCATTCATTGTTATGGACAAAGGAAAACATGTGCATTGTAATCTCACTTTTAACCTATTCTTGCTTTACTGGGGGTTTAAAAGAGCTCAGTTTTGAACCCAGCATTATGCTATAAATTCTTGTAGATTTTGTTAAATGCTTTTTCCTTTTGGTGATTTCCCTCCATTCCTGAGAATTTGAATTCATTTTCTGTAATACTAAGTAACAATAAAGAAACTATTCCCTCTTATGAAATTATTTAAAAATCACTTGCTTTTAAATGACAGCTTTGATTTAGGCTTCTGCTTTATCTTTTCTATTTCTTTTTACCCGTTCTCCTTCTGCCATCAAACTCGTATGTAGAAAGGGCTTTATTCCCTGAGAACCCTTTAACAAGTGAAGGTGAGTCTTAAATATATTAAAATACTTGGATTTACTCTGCAGTAAAATTAATCCCCTTTGTTGTCAACTGATTTCACAGTATCTTGGCATAGGGAATATATGGCATTTTAAAAAAAAATAATTATTCAAATTTTGATTTATCTTTTTGGCTCAACTATTTATATAATTCAGTCCAACATGATTTTTGGATTTCTGGATAAATATGGCTTTGTGGATGCTTGTAAATTGTAGAAAGGGCTTTATTCCCTGAGAACCCTTTAACAAGTGAAGGTGAGTCTTAAATATATTAAAATACTTGCATTTACTCTGCAGTAAAATTAATCCCCTTTGTTGTCAACTGATTTCACAGTATCTTGGCATAGGGAATATATGGCATTTTTTAAAAAAATAATTATTCAAATTTTGATTTATCTTTTTGGCTCAAATATTTATATAATTCAGTCCAACATGATTTTTGGATTTCTGGATAAATATGGCTTTGTGGATGCTTGTAAATTCCTGACAATAGGGGAATGAATATACTGGCAGTCCCCTTATCTACAAGGGGTTTGTGTTTTATACTGCCGGGCTGACACACCTGGTCCTGAGCACAGGATGTATTTGTGGGTCCCAGGGAAAGGTGACAGGCCATGCTACAACTGTCCCCTACTACAATGGGCCCTCTATAATAGGGATTTTCAGTATATAGAAGGGATCATGTTCTCTGCTTGAGTAGATACAAATTTTATCACACCAAGGGAGCAGAAGTGTAAGTGCAAAATGATGTATAGTTTGTGTGGTTATAGTTACTGTAGGATTTGCACTTTGAAGACCATTTTCCCTCTTGAATGCTTTACGATTTTCATGGTCGACCACTACTAAAGCAATCTTCTATGCTATGGTCATACCTCCAAAGGTATAGAATATGTTGGATTACGTGGTTAAAGGTAACACATCCTTTCCCACATTGGCATTTCCATTTTAATGCACTGTATTTATCTGGTGAGGCTAACTTTAATGTGCTCTAGAAACATAAAAAGTTACCTGAAAAGAAACAGATGTCATTCTCAGAGGTAAGAGTTAATCTAGCTAACTATTCCTTTCTCTGTTGTAAGAGAATCATTGTGTTTGAATAAATGTTACTGTTTTCTGTACATTAATTAAACTATAAGTGAATTTTGTCATCAGCTTTCTGGGTAGTAACCAGGTATAGAAATATGTGCTGTGCTTCATTTGACATTTTATTTAGGCACTATTTATGACTCTACCTCTTTAGAAGAAATTGATAATCCTCGGTTACGAATTCAGATATTTGATAACTTGAGAAAAAAATAGTTATCTTCAGGAAATCACACCTTTTTAATATAATTTTATTAATAAAATAAGAGCAGATTTTCGAATATTTGCAATTGGTTGAGGTGAGTTTTCAGGTGTTAAAAATGAAGAGAGTGGTGAATCTAATTCCTGAGGTAGAACACTGTAACTGGAGCAGAATGTAGGGGAATGCTGTTGGACCTCCCCCTAACCTAATTTGGAGAGGGACATTTTCTCAGTTCTTAGTAGTGCAAAGGGGTTTTTCTAGAAGAAAACCTTGTTTTATGCTTTCTACCTGCAGTGTCACCAAAAAACTGTTACCCTCTCCCTACGATATTTTTATTTATACAAATAAATACTTCTTCTGGTTGAATTATTTACAGTGCTTATGGCTGCATGTGACAGATGACCAAGCTATTAGAGGCTTTAACTTAACAAGAATTGTAAAAGTAGGGGATCACTGTGATGGTTTGGCCATGCAATTGAATCATCAAGGACCCAATCTTTTCACCATTCTCTGTGTGTAGTTCTGTTATTTCCAGGTAGTAAGATGGCTTCCATGTCTTGGCATCAGGTCCTTACATAACAGCATTCAAAGGACAGAGGTATGGTGGATTGAATAAATATTTTTCTGAAGCTATTCAGCAAACTTCCCTCACAGGTCATTAGCCTAGGATGAAGTCATACAGTCTTTCCTAGCTATAGGAGGCTGGTAAATATCTGGGATTTTCAGACCCAATGGTAGTGGGTACACTAGGGAGGATGCAGTTGAAAACGGTTGTGTGGTGAAAGAATGTCTGCTTAAATTAAATTAAATGAGAGCCCCTTTTGATTTGTGTTTAGACATGTAAGTGAAGTGTTTGTCCCATATTAAGGCTTTGCGTTAATATCCACCTATTTTGATTAAATTCTCGTGCTTTTTTAAAGGTTTTGGATTTTTACAACTATGCTGTTTTAATAAAATATTTCATTTAACAGGAGCTGGTTATGTTAAACTTATCATTGAATGTTTCTTCAACCAGGACGCTAATATCGAAACAGGGTGGGTTAAAATAAGTAAGTAATACTAAAGAATTAACTGAAGTAAAATTTTACATATATGCATGCAAAATATTGTATAAACCCAGATATATGTACATATAACGCATTGCAGAAGTATACATTTTCACGATGTAGCACAATTTAGGAAATTTAGTAATTTAAAACAGGTTTAACATATTTCCCTTTAATTTCCTGTTTCTCAGGCTTTTCTACTTTTGTAGGTTCAAATATGTACCCCTATCTTTTCATTCAAATTATGTGATCAGTGGACTCTATTAGTAAGGAATGCATATATATTTTTTCACCTATGGAAAATATTAGCCTCTCCTTAGAGGAAATTTTTCTTACTATATTTTGCATCATCATTCTCTTTTTCTCACTTTATGTCTGATTAATAAGGTACTTATAATTGTACCACACTTAAATAATTATGACATAAATAATTTTTTTCACTGGTTACTTCCAACATTAGGAGATTATTAACATGCTGCATAGTAGATTATAGGGATATATATTATGGTAATAATTATCTTTATGTCATGGTCATAATTTATAATGTAGTAGGGCACTCATTTAGAGTTAAGCTCTAAAATAATCATTTTTTTTTTCTCTCATGCCATTAGAATCAGAACTTTTGAATCAATTTTCAAAATACAATTGTGGAAGAGACACAATTATATTTTGAAAATGTAAAACAAATAAACTGACAAAAAAACATAACCTCTCTCAACCTGACTACTAAAGAAATATTATGGGCCTTCCTTCATGTGTTCATTAATACTAGATCATACTCATAAAAAGATCTGAGTATTCGTTAGGCTCCATAATTATATTTCAGTCATCCAATTACATAGATTAGTACTACATTGCGTGAATTTATCTATCCTAATCAGCCACAAATTTTAGTCTGCATCCAAGATTAATTTAGAGTAGATGACCTCTTAGAGTTGGCTTCCACGTATCATCAGAACACCTAGTTAGTTTGATTAATAAAAAAATTAAAATAGTTAATTATGAAATTCATTAATTATGTAACAGTCTTGTATAATTACATATTTGACTGTAATTGACATTTTGCCATCAGATAGTCTTTTTTTCTCACTTTTTCTCTCTTTGTATTGATACCTATACACATATACACACAAAGGTAGGGAATGTAAGGGATATGTTTAAGTTATTTTAGTCTTGTTATGTGGTTTTATTTACAGTGATTTAGGCCCTGGCTAAGTTGACTGTTCCAGCTGTAAATATGTAGCATATTATTATTTTTTTAGGTCCTTAAATTGTATTTCTAACTATAAATAATGAAACATATTAATGAAAAATATTATAAAAGGGGTGGAAATTTAAAAATTTCTGTCATTTACGATAACTAATGAAAAAACTGATCTTTACTGAAAAGAGAAAATAGTGAAAAAAGGAATATTGTCCATGCCATTATGGCTCCCTGCAGATAGGAACTGCTCTATATTTATTTTGAATCTCAAAGGCCTTAGATTTTGCCTGGGGCAATTATGTGTTTCTTGAATAATTTAATGAATAGTTTAATATAGAATTCAAACACTCAGTTCTCATGGAAAGATACTTACTTGCCCTCGTACCGTTTTTAGTATGAAAAAATGGTTAATGTTGAGGTAGGACTATGGAGACATTCTGTATAATAAGATTAGTGAATAATTTCAAGTTATTAGAAGATTTTGTTTCTATTACATCTAATAATATACATTCTTTATGTTTGGTGTTTACAGTTTACGGTGTGATAATTTCTGCTGGTTGAGATACACTGCTTTTCTTTGATTAAAGTATCAGTTTTTCAGCCTTGATTTTTTTTTTTACATCCTACATTTATTTAAGCAAACCAAATGTGTAGAGATAGGAAATGAATGCATTCATGATGTTTTACAAATACAGAAAGAAGCAGAGAATATTAATACCTGCAGGAAGTGCCTCTGGGAACGCAGCTCCCTTGCCCTCCAGGAGAATAGTTGCAGTGACCACATTGGAGCCATGTTTCAGTCTTGATTTTTTAAAATCATGGCATATTTAATCACCAGTAGTTTTCAAATCGTGCAGCTAAGAAGGGAGAAGCAAAATACTGCACCTGTTAGAGAAGAGGAAATGATATGGAAGTTGTGTCCTTCTAGTGCCTGTTGACTGATGTAAAGTTTGTAAGGTCATATGTATATTGCCACAATTAATACTGAGATCAACATGAACTTAACAAATACAGCACATTTAGAGACACCTAACATCACTTCATAATTAAAGCTACTTAAGGCTTACTGAAACAATTTCATTTTTTAATACAGCTGAAGTATAAAATATTCTAGGGGGGAAGTATATTTAATTGTGCTTGTTTATTTCAATGAGGAAATGTTCTAAATTTGATTACAAGAAGGAATATAATAACATAAAACAATCTCTGGGAGTTGTGAAGCCATACTAGTAGGACTAGTAACGTTATTACAGTTTATCTGGAAGGCACTGATAGTGTTTGGTTATCAGATTATTCTGCAGCTGAATAGCCAGCCTGTACATGTATGTAACTATCTTTTGTTTATATAGAAATATGCCTGTGTGTCTGTGTAACTATGCATCAATAATTTGAACACTAAAAAAATCTGTGAGTTTTAGGCCTAGGACGTAGAAATTTATAACTGTGCTATTCACTAATGCCTGGATGTATTGGGGTGAATAATACAATTGGCAGACAGTCTGCCTGGGAGCTCCTCTTTGTCAATACCAAACTTGAGAGATCTAGTGTCAAAGAGAGAAAATCTTAAAAGCTGTGAGGCAGCTGGAAGGCAGGAAATATAAGCTTTTCTCTGTTCTCTTTGATGTCTATTCTCAAAATGCTCTCATTTCTTCAGATTGCACCACCGCTAAGGCACAAGAACCTTCTTGACCAACAACAACCAAAAATCGTTTTAATAAAATGTGTACCTGAGTGGCTTGAGGATATCCTCTGACTTGTAATTTCCTAAGAATGCTTATCCAATTTGGCATCCTAAAGAACAGTAAACAGGGATTTCACCAAGTATTCAGGTTAATCGTTTTCTCTCCTGTCCCAGTTCTACCAACAGCTTCTTGTCAGACCCTCAGCATTTGCCTCAGCAGAGCAGGATGCATGGGAAACGGTGATGGGAACTGCTGAGACACACTGTGTAGCAGCTGGTGCCCTAGAGAGAGAAAGTTGAGGAATAGGTTTTGTGAAGTGGAAGACACCAAAGTCAAGCTCAAGCACTGATTGTATTCAGGGGGAAAGAGTCACCAAGCTGACTCAAGGGGAGTGCAGATACTGGAGAATGGAGCGTATTAGTTGTATTCCATTTTGCTCCTTTGTTTTTAAACTATTAGCATAGCATAATGCTATGCTATTTGCATAAATATGGATCTGCATAAAACATGATTTCTGCTAGGTGTATATTAAATATGACTGTGAATAAAGCCTTCTTGATATCACCTGGAAACCATAATGATTTAAAGCAGTGTTCCGACATTTCGAAAATGGATTTATTTTCATTTCCTGACAGTGATGTTAAAGCTGTACTTTTTCCTGTAAATGGAAGGTATAAATAGCTGAGGTACTCAGAATTCACACTTATGACTTATTTTACTTGTTACGATATAGAGAACTGTGCCGAATATATTAGTAAATGTCTTACCTGTGTGCTCCAGATCAAATGGCATTTGTTAATTGAATTTAATAGATTCAAATAAGAATAAATTAGTTAATGCTATATTTGTTGATATTACCCAGAAGAAAGTGATCTAGTAGAAAAGAATATTTTATTGGTCCCAAATATTTGTTTGCTCGCTTTAAAAAGCAAATCTGATTTCATGTCTGTTAATAGGAATTCAGAGTGAGCAAGCAGTAAACTAAGCATCAAGAAGGGGCCAACCAATGTGGGAGTAATTTTAATGTTTAACTCTGACTCTGCTAGTTGTGTTACCTTGAGTGTGTAACTAAATGTCTCTCTAGTTTCTCCACTTCATAGATATGAAAAGTTCTCTTGTGCTTGTTAGGAATAAAATAGATAATGAACTTGAGAGAGTTTTGCACGACTGAAACAGATTTTAATTCATCTATTCCATAGATGTACATTATATTCATATTGTAACAGGTATGAAAATTGGATGCATCATATCATCAATCATATATTGATTTAATCGGCAACGATTTTTATCTTGGTACCTAAAATAATGTTTTGTCTTACAACCTGGGCTGTCTTATACTTGTTGAAACGTGCTCCAAAAAGTGGCACATAAAATAATGTTCTGCCTTTTAATTGGAGGTGTCTTAATATGTGATGAACACGAGAGCAGGTAGAGTGGGTATTGCATCCATAACTGTTAATTTCTTTTCCTTTTCTATGAAGCAATTATTTGGCTTTGTCATCCATTGTTTAATACTAATGGCTTTCATTCTCACCCTATGCTCCTATTGTGGTTTTCCACATTTAAAAAAATAATATTATTTTGATTAGTAAAATATAGATCTCACATAGAGCTCACGAATACGAAGCAAGCAATAAAAGTACTGAACTTTTGTAATTGAACAAGTAAATCTGTTTTCACACCTCACTAAGTTTCCTACAAAATGATTGATTTCTATGTAATACACAAGTGTGTGTGTGTGTTTTTTTAAATAGAACTCCACTATGGCATTGATAGCTCAACCTTTTAGTATACGTTACGTATTTTTAAATGGAAACTTCTATAGTTTCTCGTGTAAGCTAAACTGGCTTTGTGGCTGTCTAGTATGGATATGTGTAATTTATATGTGCGGTACAAAAGTATGTTATGAAATAGATGCTTTTGAAATTTTTCTGAAACAAAAGGAAAGCTAGCTTAATAGCATTCTGTTTCTGTTACTTCAACAAATCATATGAAGTGGGAGACTTGTGTCAGAGTGCAGCAATGAAAAATCAGAACCAGAACATGACAAGTTGAGAGTCACAGGAAATGAAACCAGAAGGTAAAGTGACTGTACTTGGAACAAATCTTTCAGGTTAACTGGAAGTCTGGGACTGGGAACAAAGACAAATTCATTACTTTTTCATGGCAAATGCCTGTAAACCTAGGCATGAGGGAGTCTTTGATACCCTGGTGTGCTTTTCAGCAGATTTGTAAATTCAGTAAATATGTGAAATAAAAATCAGCAGTTGAATGTCAGTGCCTTGCCTTATATTTTGATAGATAAATTGTTTAAGGATTTAAAATCCATTCACAGTAAGGATGATAAATTCTGGATTAGAATTAAGGGATTTATTTGGTCTTCTTTTCCCAGAAAACCGAGATTACGTAGTGTCAAAACACAGTGTCTTGAGAAAGTGTAAATAGCAAAAGGCTTTGCTTGCAACTATAGTATTGGGAGGTAAAGACTATCATATTCCCAAAATATGTTATCAGTATAAGATGTGATTTTGTGTACCTTTATTTCTCAGAGTAAGCAGCTTGCTTCTCTCAAAGGAAAACACACAAAATCATGTTTATAAAATATTTTGTAAGAGAAGAAATTTATAACTATCTAATTTACATTTCTACTCTTTGACTCATTTCTTTATAGTGACCATTGGTTATTATCTATGTAAGTAATTTAAAATGCTCTACTATGGTGTATTTGACATGTATCACATTCATAATATTGAATATATTTGAAAAATATTACTATGATATTTCAAAATGGTAAGTTCACTTTTATAGCAGCTGACACTCTCCCTCAACACCTCCATAAGTAACTATAAACAACATAAAATAATAACAGATCAGTGTTATAGCACATTCATTTAGAAATGCCCCATTACCTGAGTTATTTGTTTCTCATTAACAATGAGACTATTTTTGAGACTCATATTGCCTGTTGAACTTTTTGATGGCATAGGTAATAGTTTATTTTAAATCTCTTTTGTTTTTTTCCTGAATAAAATGATACTTCTGATTTCTATCGGACTGGATACATTAAAAATTATTATGGATTAGATTCCAGAGGTGTTTTTAGAAAGGAAGTCCTTTGGCGTTTTTAGAAAGGAAGTCCTTTTGCTGGTGTGCTTTTAATTGCATTGAATAGACAGACACCTAATCAGCTTATGGGTTTGGCTATGTGCCTTATAGAATTCATCCTAAATTGCTTCTTTCAGTCTTTGTCAAAAGATAAGGTTGTATTTATATACTCTGAAAAACTGTAGAAAAAGCAAAAACACCGTACGTTAATCTCTAATTTATTAATGGTGGTGATAAAAAACTGCTACATTTTTAGATTTTACTTTGAATTTCTGTGAATTTGTAGGGAACAGTTCTTAATACTAACAAAAGATTTTTTTTTTTTTAATCCTTTTGCTTTTACTTGAGTTGTATTCCTTTAATTGAAGGCAGCAGGGCTTTTGAGTGAGACAAAACTCATTAAATTCTCACCTTTTTTTTTTTTTTTTTTTAACCTTAGATTACCCCATTTTCTCATTTCCAGTGTGGGGTTTGTAGTAATTATTTCAAGAGATTCTTGTTAAGTTTAAGCAAGATACCCCTTGGAATGGGTACTACGACTACTGCTACTACTACTGCATTACTGCTACTAGTGATTGCCAGTATTAGAGCACTAGGCATTTGCTAGACTTTCTCTTTGTTTTACATGCAGGATCGTTTATAATCTTCCAAATAAAATCATTTTCCTTATGTGGAAAAGGAGTTATAAGAAGATTCATTTGTTAAAGATTACACACCTAGTATATATTAGAACCAGGATTCCAGTTACTTTTATTTTCAGTGTTTATGATACTTGACAAATTAATTTCAGTATATATTATAATTATTGAATAGTCTTAGAGTAATCATTAATCTGTTCATGCAAGAGTAATTTAACTATTCCCTATTTCTTTATTCTTTTCTTTTCTTTCTTTTTTTTTTTTTTTTGCAAAAAGCATGAAGATATTAAGAAGGCTGTCATGAGAATATCATAATAGTATTAGGGGAATAGAATCTGTTTAACTCCATTTATACCATGTTAACCAGCCTACATTTGTGTTCCTTCTACTTGGTCACACAAGCTGCTTGCTGAATTGTGCTGGTAGATAACCCTCAATTCCTCAGTATCCTGTTTTTTGAATCATTTCATTAAACAAAAGCCTTTGAGTCTTCTTTTGTTGCTGAGAACAAATGGTTAGATTTTAGGAACTGTAGCTACTTTTGTTATTCACGAATTCCACAGCCTTTCAAAATTTATCATTCACATTCTCAGCTCTGCACACAATCAGTCATTATGTCAGCAGCTGCCCCGGGAGCCTGCACTTCAATTCATTCAGCCAAATAATAACTATCAGGACAACCATTTCTACATTAAAAATAATAATAAAATTAAATCCTTAAATAGCAGAGTTCTTTACTTACGTGGTTAAAAATAATTACATGTATTCAGTAGACCTTCCATTGTACATTTTGACAGGTAAAGAAAAATAATATCTGTGTTAAAATTAAATTGATTAGATTGACATATTTTAGTAATAGAAAAGGTTATGAAGGGTTCTGTTATGCAATAAATGACTTCAGATGATTTATTAGGGGCTACCTTAACTTAATCAGATGTCAGATTTTATTTTTGTAGTCTGGTGACTGGGCAATCAAAAATCTCTGACCATTTGAGTAATTGTAAATTTTGAAAAACCTTCAATGCACACAAATATTATGCCACTTTTATATATTAATGATAATAAGGAATTAAGTGTTGAACATTTAGCTTGCTTTTAATATGTGGCATATTTGTCATTAAATCAGTAAATTAAATTAAAGTTTTAGTGTTCCCCTCCATCCTTATATCACCTTGCCTACCCCCCAAATCTTTTTCCCCCCTCTTTTCTATCGTGTGTTCTTCTGGCATTCAATGGCATGTCATTGAATAACACTTCATGTATCACAAAGTATAAAATATAAGTATTAATTTATACAGCATTGTAGTAGGGTTGTGTCAGGGAAACACTTTCATAGGACTCCTGTGTCTGATGTCAGGCTCTCATGATTTTAAATGTCACTGATCATGTTTTTGTATCCTGCTTTCTTAAATGAAAGCCTGTGTTTTTGTCAGCATCCTTACTTAATTTCTTTCTGATTCTAAAAATAGAGGAAACGATATATAAGTGCTACTCAGATTATCAGTTTGCTGGCAATTTGCTTTTTAAGTCATATATGGAATTAGATGCATCAATCTTTGCACATTGTTGCCACCTTCTGCTGGACACTTTACATCTTTGAAAAGATGTTTTACTTTTTTAATATGAACTTGAACAAATGAGGGCTGTAATGAACTTAAATACAGTTTTGGTTATATGCAAAAAAGATAATTGTGTCAGATGACCGGAAGACTTTTTCTTTGATGTATGTGAGGTCCTTTGTAAGGATCTGAGTAACTCTTCTTAAAGATTTATGCTCGGCATTTTCTCAATTATTGGCAAAGCTTAGTAATTAAGAGTTCACAGTTCATTAGCAAATCCGAAAGTAATACAGAGGCTGTTTTAAAAGGTCACCAAGAAAAAATTAGGCTCTCATAGTAGAAAATATATGTGGCATTCTGCATTGTTATTTTTTCTTTTACTTTTGAGGTTTTCACTTATTGTCTTATGTACCACTATCAAATTGTGATCAGTTATATTTTATTAGACAAGCATATCAGCATGCTGATGAGAGAATTCTTTTATAGATTTAAGAATATATTTGGCTTACATTTATTGATAATGGATAACTCTCACAATTTTCTTACATTTTTTTAATGAAACAGAATTTAGTTGAAATGTGACAAATTCCTAAAATTTTTGTTCACTAACTAATGCATTTTAGATATATAATGCCAATATTTCATCTCCGTGTAATTCCCAGGTTACTGTTGCTATGGTCTTCAGTGTTTTAATGCAGATGTTTCTAAAGAGTTGCTCTGATTTTGCAAAATATTTTAAAATCTGCCTAACAACTATATATGCTCTAAAGGCATAAATCTTTCAAACAAATATGAGACGGGATTAATATGAAACTGGAATAGATCAGTCTAATGAATGCGAAGCTTAATGTGCAATCTATTTTTTTAAATAAATCATACAGGAAAATTGCAGTGTGTATAAATTACATAGCCATCATAAATCAATATCCTTTAGATTGCTCTGCCTTATATGAAGGTAGTAACTGCAGAGGCCATGGCATTCTTGAAAGTGAATGAGAGGAAGCAGTTAAAGGAACACCAATTAAAGAAAGAAGATGCTTAGAAAATGATTACATAAGTTGAATACACAAATTACTCATCCCTAAGCAGTGGTTACTTTATGCAACTTGCATGGATGAATGAAGTGGCTTGTGCATGGTTTCTGTATTTGATTGTTGCAGGACTAAGTTGTTTGAGTATTTCTTACAGTTTGCACTAATGCACAAGAATGACTTCCCTAAATCCTACCATAGTTAAATGGGTTTCTTAATAAAGATTTTTAATTCATTGATAGAGCTGCAGGTCAGGGTTCTTATCTCTGAGTCATCAGTTCTGATCTGTTTTATATTAAAAAAATTTTTTGGAGGAAACTGGAAATTTCTTGAAAATATTTCATTATGGATCAAATTTTATAAATATGTAAAACCAAATTGCCCTTAATTTTCCATTTCGATCAATTAAATTAATAAAAATGTTAGCAATACAAGTATTTTATGTTTAAAATGGCATTATTTTCAAGTATTGTTTATGGTGGCAAAACAAGTTTTGTGAATAGATGTGAACACTTTTTTAAAAGCCATGTTATGGGATCATATTAACTGCCAGGAAGTTTTGCCAAACAGATTTTAAGGGGAAAATCAGGCTATCCTAACTGTCCAAATGTTTTCTCACGTTTCAAACAAGCAGCTGCTGGGAGTTCCTGCCAGTAGTAAACCTTTCAGGCAAAATGTGAGCAGCCGCCAATCTTGTGTCAATATTTTAAATACACTTACAACCATCATAACTAGTGTAAAAATTTCCCTTTCCCCTAAAAGGGTCAACAAATAACTTTGATGCTTTGCCTCTTTCTACTCCCCTGGTGGTGATCTACCCAACTAACCAATTTTGTTAGAGATTTCTTTGAATATTGGGAGTAAGAATAAATCTCAATTTGTTGATGAGGACAAATCTGAAGTAACAACAATAACAGCAACAACAATGTAAAAATTTATAATCTATGAATAGTCCAGTAAATATTTGAGTTATAAATTGATTTATTTAGTACTTATTTTAGAGGTTTTTTTTTAAGTAACGAACCCCAGAATCTGACCTTAAGAAACTTACAGAGCAAGATGGGCAAACACAAGAATAAATAGACTAGAAGTCAGTTAGGTGGCATTCACTAAAAATAAATACTGGAGAATAATTATTTACTTGACTTTTGAATTATGATATAAAGGTTATGTCCCTGCTCTCAGGGAGTTTTTCTTATGGTAGATGAAAATTAAAAGTACATGGTATTATTACAAACATGAATCGAGAAGACAAAATTGGTAGAAGTTTGTGTTTGAAACTAGATTGGAGGAATCTTTGTTTCCTAGAGTAGGTGGTCTTTCGATTTTATTAAAAGAATGTTGATGGGTAATAGTGAGTAGACTAGTAGAGAACTTTAAAGTCCAAGATAAAGCCTTTCCTTGTATAAAAAAAAAAAAGATCTTGGGAATTTTCTATTAAAAATTGAATAATTTGTGGAACAAAACATTGTTTATTTCTCTTCTCATTTAACAACCTTTCATATTTCCTTTTCTTCTGCTTAGAGCTGAGAAAAAGAATCCATTAGCCACTGGTATTTTTGAAAAGATTTAATTTCACCTTTTTAAGTTTTTTGAAGTTTTGATTATTCAGATTGGAAAACTCTGCAAATATATCATTGTCATGTCAATACTGTTTTAAAATACCCATGAAAGAAATTTCTAACTCTTTATTTATGTGAGATTTTGAGATATAACTGTAAAATAATGTGATTTTAAAACCAAACAGCCAGAGTTAATGCAAATAAGGCAGTCATTGAAAGTAGTCATTTTGGAAAACTAGATCCTCATTCCACTGATGATGACATTGTTGAAAAGATTTTTGAAACAACTCATTAGAATTGTCTCTATAACTCACAATCGATAGTTTCCAAAAACTATTTGAACTATTTCTCTCTGTTACTTCACTCATCAGACTTGGCTAAAAATATATTATGACTTCAAAAAATGGTATCCACTCCCAAAAGATAACCATTTACTATTAAATATAATATGGGCCTCATTGGTACTCCAAAACATTAATGAATTAGCAAATACATAAATGAATTCTAAAAAGGTGCTAAATGTAAATTCAAAGAGGAGCTCCACTTTTTTCTTTAACTAATGGCAAAGTTTCTGTATTATTGCATGAATTTTTAAGGTGACTTGCAAAGAATCACATTAATATGTATAAATTCTAATAAGCTTTTAAAAAGTAAGTTAGATAATTTTATAATTTCAACTATTCCAACTATCCAAATTTATAACTTTTATTCCTAGAGTTAACATACCAGGCATGTGCTTCTTGGAAGACCAGTGTGACTGTGGTGGGGGGCAGGGGAATCACTTAATTTTCCTGTAAGTCAGTTTTCCTCATCTGTAAATTGGACATAATAGTGTCTATCTTGTAGGTTATTGTAAAGATTAATGGTTTTGTGCATATAAAGTGTTTAGAATGGTACCTGGAGCATGGAAAATATCTAAGCGTTAACAGTTATTATGGTGATACTGATAAATTTGGATTTATCCATTTTCCCTGCACACTAGCAAATTTAATATTAAATGGCACTGTTTCAGATTTTTTATTTTTTACCTGAAAGTTGTGACACAAATGATTTCTGGGCAATATTGTTAAATGAACAACCCGTCGTTTTCTTTGATTAATTGTTTGGGGTCTTAAATCTTTATAATAAAGACAAATTGGTTAGATGTTTTTATGTTTTATACTTCCAGTTGTAGCGTTAAGTGTCCGAGTGGTAGATTTAAAGCTAGCACAACCTTCTCTGTAGTTTTAAAATAAAGTAATTTTAAAGTAAGCATTCCTGTGTTCTTAAACTTAAGTGGTGGAATTTATGAATGGTTTCACAGACTGTACCTAGCTAGTATAGTTAGGTTCCTTCATTTAATTTCATAAATACTAAAGAATGCACACTGATTTTGGATGGTTATCTAAAACATGGATTTGACAGAAAAGTAAAGATATATTAAACCTTGCACATATCACAATTTAATGAACTGCTTGTGAATACAACACAATCTCTGCCCTATTCACAAAGCAGTATGATCAGTATTAGGAGATGATAATAGATACCTTGTTTTTTCAAGTGTGAGAACATGTTCGTTCTCAGACTTGGGTAGCAGCTGTGACTGCTGTGCACAGATGTGATAGACACTCCAGGTAAATGAGAGATACAATGTTGTTTGTGTAGCAGCTGCTGATAATGGTATAATATTTGTTCAGTATCCCTCCTGCCTAGCTCTTTTGTTGCATGGATAGTGGTAAAGACTTCATTGTGTGAATTGGTTTTCCTTTCAGGTAATTGATTGAATTCTTGTTTCTCATTTTGTAGTGAAATGATTTTAACCCAACAGTCACACAACTCTCAAGAGAATACCCATTCTACTCTTGTAGATGAAATTTTCTCTGTGCACTTGTTTGTTTATATTATTGGGTAATGTGATTAAATACCCCACCGAGCTGTAGGTTATGCTACTAAGAAACAAGCCCCTGAATGACAGCAGGCAGTGAAGAATTCCTCTTAAAAAAAATAGTTTTTAGCCTGAGATTGTGTAATTGGAGGATTCTCCCACTTAATAGTGTGAGAACTTTTTCAGCTTTTACATGGTCATTATTGGTTTCCTATTCTTGTGTATGGTGTAAGTATTTTCAGATTGTCATTTTAGAAGTTGATTGTGCATGTGTTGTGTATGTTTGTGTGTGTGTGTTTTCCTTGCAATAACATGTTTCTGATCATGTCTATTTTAGCAAGATCTTAAGATCCTTGACTTGTATAACTTCTCTTGCTTGTTTTCTCATCAATTACCACTTCATATTCTAGGGAAACTGAGGTTGAAATCTAGTGAATGCTTAGTGATATCACAGAGCATTAAGGACCTTTGATAGGAACGTGCTTCCCATCTTAAAATAAAAATAACATGAAGTGATTCTGACAGTACTGGAAAGGAATCAGTTTAAACAGTTCAGCAACTATGTCTGCCTTAGAATCCTTTGTCTTTGGATACTGCTGCTCAAGATAGACAAAGAAAGCAGATTCTTCAGTCATATTTATAGCTGTTAAAAGAAGACAGGATTTATTATTTTAAAAATAATTAGTGTTTGGTTATCAATCATAGGACTTTTACCTTGCATATGCCTTTTGTCGGAGTATTTAAAGCATGTAATTCATTGGAGCAGCAGATTTTGCAAATAATCTTTTCACCTGTTTTACTTGTCTCTAATAAAGAAGATACACTTTGTTACAACAGTTTTGACTGTAAATATATTCCTTTGGAGAAATGAGTTTTAGTCTAGGTGTAGGCTTCTCAGATCTTCAGATTTTTTAAGAGAATTAGGGTGTCTAGATTTCCTTGTGAAATCTCCTAGTTTAAAAATATTGGTTACTAATTTAAACTTTGTTTTCCATAAATATTTATTTAATGTTAAATGGTTCATGGAAAATAAAAAAAGATGTGCAATATCTTTCCGTAAAGCCTCTTGCTTTTTTTTAACTCTAGATTTACAATGAAGTTTTTTTTTAAATGAGACATAATTGATATAAAATAATATGCACACCTAAACTTTATTGTAAGGAGGACAGAAATTATGCCTTTACATAAGATGAAGCTCAAGGGCTACAGCTACCAGTGACAACTTCCTGCTATAAAGCAAACCAAAATGAACTACTTTCTTTGGTTAGGAGCAGCAAAGGGGAATAATAATTGTTAAATGTTTACTCTGTGCTCATCATTTATATCCTCTGTCAAAGTCCTGTTTACAAAAATTCTTGTTGTTAATGCATTATTTTCTAGTTGCAAGAACTGAGGCTTATCACAAATAGGGGACCTGCCAAATGTCACAACTAATTAGTGACCAATGAATGAAATTCAGGACCATAGTTTTAAATCTCATTTTTCTACCCCTATAAGCCTAGAAATGTATTTTTAAAAATTAATATAATTATGAAAAAGTTGATATATAAGATTCCTATACAATGATGGCAGTATCTGAAATATCTTGACTGTTTGTTAATTGCCTACCACCATTCAGAGATACTATTTACAAACTCACATCAAACTTACAAAGGTACTATTTACATCCATATTTCACAGAACAGGAAAATAGGACTTAGAGCTACTTAGTACCTTGCCCACATTCACGTGTCAAATGAGTCCTGGAGCTGGGATTTAAACCAGTCTTTGATAATAAAAACTATACATTTTATGAAAATATGTTGTTATTCATTACATATATATATATTTTTAAATCAAATTCAGTTTTATTGAAATATATTCACATACCATACAGTCATCCATGGTGTACAATCAGCTGTTCACAGTACCATCATCTAGTTATTCATTCATCACCCCAATCTATTTTTGAACATTTTCCTTACATCAGAAAGAATCAGAATAAGAATAAAAAATAAAAGTAAAAAAGAACACCCAAATCATCCCCCCCATCCCACCCTATTTTTCATTTAGTTTTTGTCCCCATTTTTCTACTTATCCATCCATACACTGGATAAAGGGAGTGTGATCCACAAGGCTTTCACAATCACATTGTCACGCCTTGTAAGCTACATTGCTATACAAGAGTCAAGGCTACTGGGTTGGAGTTTGATAGTTTCAGGTATTTACTTCTAGCTATTCCAATACATTAAAACCTAAGAGGTGTTATCTATATAGTGCATAAGAATGTCCACCAGAGTGACCTCTTGACTCCACTTGAACTCTCTCAGCCACTGAAGCTTTATTTCATTTCATTTCGCATCCCCCTTTTGGTCAAGAAGATATTCTCAATCCCATGATGCTGGGTCCAGATTCATCCCTGGGAGTCATATCCTGCATTGCTAGGGAGATTTACACCCCTGGGAGTCAGGTCCCACTTAGGGGGAAGAGCAGTGAGTTCACTTGCCGAGGTGGCTTAGTTAGAGAGAGAGAGTGAGGGCCACATCTGACAAAAACGAGGTACTTAGAGGGGAGACTCTTAGGCACAATTATGTGCAAGTTTAGCCTCTCCTTGGCAGTAATGAGCTTCATAAGGGCAAGTCCCATGATAGACGGCTCAGCACATCAAACCACCAGTCCTCAATGTTTGTGAGAACATCAGCAACAATCCAGGTGAGGAAGTCCAACACTCCCACATTTTCCCCAGCTCCTCGGGGGGGCCCTGCAAATATATTTTTATTCTCTGTCCAAATTACTTTGGGATATGTCACTATTTCACTCTAACCTATACTAACCTACCAGATCTCACGTCCTATTCAAAGTTCCATGTAATTGTGCTTGAACAAACTGACTGTAGAGTTACACTGTTTAGAAAATATAGATCCTGCACCAAATGGACATCTCTTCCCTTGGTCTCACATGAAAGTTGAAGTTTTAAAACACAGTCAGTTTTGACCTTTACCCTTTGTATTCATTATATTTTAACTTTATAAAGTTGACAGTATTTATTTTGAAAGAAAACTACTTCTAATGTGTAACTCATTCTCTGATAAATATGCTTATGAATTGCAGATATTAATTAATGAACATGACATATGAAAACAATATAGATGTTTCAAAAAGTATGAAAAAATCATAGATGAAGGAATGGATATTTTGTATATAAATGTAATATAATATTAAAAAAGAAAAACTAATGTGCCATTAAGGTGAAAATAGCATATTGGTCTGAATGGTAAAATTCTAAAATTCGGTCATTGGATAATTAGCAATTTAAGTTTTGGGTCTATTGGTTGAGGGTTGAACAGTGCAAATTGATTACACCCTTTCTTCTCTCATTTCTGAACCAACTGGGAAATTAAGATTAAAATTTCAGTTTTAGAATTGTCGAGGCTAATTTAGGGGATGTACATTGTTCAAAAGAGTGAGGTTGTATGCTGTCTCCCCCTGAAATGGTCTCACCAACCATTTGTGTAGGGAAAAGCTGGAGAATAACCATCTCCCTGAAAGCAAGGGCAAGACTTGGGCTGGTAACTTGCAACTTGGAAAGAAAAAGATGCTTATGGGCACGTAGACCCAAGAAAAAGGAAAACAGCCCAGAGAAGGACCCCACACAGGATTAGTGAACATTCATACATTAACTCTTCTCTAAGTGAGGAATATGATTCACTACAATCTAGTCTCTTACCAGTTCTTCCTCTCCCTTTGTGAGAAACAATAAGGGATGGAGGAGAGTATACGCTTTTACCTTAACACTGTTCTTGAGAGTGGAAAGATTGCTGGAAGTATCCCAGCCTGTCCCTGGAAAAAAGGAAATAGGAAAAGTGGGAGAGAGAAAAGGTTCCCAACAATATTAGTTCTTGCTCATTGTTTTCATACACATTGAGATTTCAGTTTTTGTGACGGCAAAGAGCTTGTGTATTCATACTTCGGTGTTTATGAGACTTCCTTAGGGGACACCTACTTTGTGTAACCTGTTTATGCACTTGGGTCTGCTGCTAGTGTGTTAATTCAACCTGGTACAATGACTGCATCTGACATTCGCAATAAAATAAAAACCATTAGTGAAGTCATGAGTCAGTAATAAAAATAAGGTCTACAAAACTTGTCCTTTAATTAAAAATGGGGGCTGTTGAAAATGAGAGGAGATTAATAGAGTCATAAACACGAAAAAATTAAAATGCATATGTAAAACCGAATGGAATAATAATTCTAAAGATACACCTTGCCTTAAAAGAGTCCCTGAAATTTTTCTCTCATTGCTAGTTTGTAATTTTGAAGGTCATGAAGCTGAGGAAAGAGTAAAATGCACAATCAACTTTACTGAACTTAGGATGTGGTATTATGGTTTCATGTTTTATCATTTAAAATTTCAGCCATGGAAACGTAATTTTATTTTGTCTTTCCAATTTAGTTTTCTTTTCTTTGCTGTAAGGTAAAAATATGTTTGGAAAAGCTCTTGAGTTATGTTTTTGCTAGACATGTAGATAAAAGAATACTCTTTCAAACAATGTGCTCCAAAGTAAATTTCAAGAGATCGAATTTATTTTGAGGCAGGAAAATACAAAACTTTAAATATTGCTCATTTCTAATTGATATTCTGTAGGATGACAATGTTAGGAGAGAAAGGAATTCACATCTGTCAATTACTTTTTTTGAAATTTATTTTAGTTCAGTAAATTCAGAGATGGCGAGGTCTGCTGTGTAGCTCAGTATCTGACATCAGGATATGTCACGCCCTAATCTGGCTTTACCACTGTTGTACATAGTAGGGATTTGGACTAAATCACGCCAACATTTTGGCTCGAAATATTTTTTCCTGTCTATACCAAGTCTATCAATTAAAATGCAGGAGAGTAACCATTGGTTATGATACTAGCATCTTTATCTCCCTGTTGACAAATTGTAAAAATTAGCAAGACAATTATTCCCAACCAATACTTCCTTATTGCTATGTAGCAATAATCATTTATTATACTAAAAATATCTCTTATTTTTGTATACAGCTTTCCAAATAAATCATGTATTCCATAGTGGTGTTTTCTGATAATAATGATAAATTCATGCTTAAAGAGGTATAGAAGGGAAAAGAAGGTATTATGCCAATAATTTGTTGGCTCAGAGCATTGGTTTGTAGGTGTTTTTACTAGTGACCTACAGTAGATGGACATTCGCCACAAAATCTCACTACCACCATCTTCCACCTACGAAATGAAAAACAGGATTTGGATACCCCATAAATTATATTTCCAAGAAAGCGAGCTGTTCTTGCAATAGAATGGCAGATGGAACGGCTATTTACCCGTGGGGGACTTTGTTCTTTGCTGCCAAGCATATTGAGAAAAGAAAGAATTATGCTTATTTATCTGTTTTTCTTCTTTGCAAGCAACTTTACTTATATAAGGAACTCACTTATTTTGAGATCTAAGTTGTTGTTTTTGGCACTTGGCATATAGCACAAGTTGTCTTCAATGTATACTCATTGTTTAACATTTAAACATTAAATATAAATACAACATATTGCTAAAGGGTCTTTTGCTTCTTTACTTTCAACAAGTCATGGGAAGGTTAAAGGTCTAGAAAACATTCCAGTTTCTCGCTGCCTAGTTTCTGAGATGGTGCGTAGAATATGAGAGCTCTTAGAAAAGAAACTTTCTTTCCCCTGGCTGAAACCTAATAAAAAATAATATATAAAATGAATTAACTCTCATTCCGATTAACCACTAAAAGATTATTTATTTACTAAATAAATAGCCAGGTTTGCAAAGCAATAGAGTGCTTAGGCTTTTGGTAAACTGTACCCATATTATTGGCTTCTGACATATATTCAGGTAGTTTTGCTGTTTTTCCTGATTTTGTACAAATGCCTGCTTAAACGCAGAATCTGTTTTCTTTCTGTGAAAAACAAGATGGATTTGCCAGCCATTGCTAAGGACATGGGTTACTGCAGGGTATGGTCAAGTGATCAGTCCTTTGGGATACCTAATTATATCCTGCTGTTTGGTGTACTCAGAGAATATTTTGCGGGAATTAGTTTTATTAAGCAGTCACATGTGTACTGAAATTGCAAGATCAGATCCAAAATCCTTTAAGCATGTTTGGAATAAAGATAGCATGTGAAAATGGTGAGCATCCTCATGACAATGACTACTTTCTAAGAAGTCCCTTTTCCCTGCCCTCTAAGATCAGCTAGTATTTTTAGAGTTCCTTTTGTTCCCTTTTCTTTCATCTGGTTTTTACTCTTCTCACTGAAGATAATTGAATCACTTCAGGCTGAATGCCTGTGGACTCTACAAACTTAATGCCTCTAAATAAATTATGCATGTTATAAAGGAGTTAAAAAGACTGGAATGGGTATATTCCAGTCTAGCTAGTGATTTCAGAAGAGTAGTTAATCTCCTAAGTGTCTTATATTACTTAGATAGAGAAAGAATAAAAAAGGGTATACAGTTCATAGAAAAGGGCACTCTTTGTGCCAAATTTCAGTCTTGAGTATAATGTCTTTGGTTTTTTGAACACCTGATCCTGACTGCTCAATGATGCTGATAAAAAGAAAACCTAGTATTGGTTCAGCCTAGGAGAGGCTGTGTTGCAGTAACAAAGGTTTCAACATGATAAAGGTTTGTTTCTTGCTCATATCCAGTGCATGCCAGGTGCTTTTCTTGGGTACGTTTTCTCCATGTGGTGATTTGTAGACCCTAGTTGCTTCCATTTTGGTCATATTCCTAGAATATCTGATTCCTAAGCTTGCTTTGGGTAGTGTTAAAGAGAGCTGGAAGACTGGGAGTTGTATTTTGAGACCCAAGTTTGCCCACATTTAATAACCCAGAAATCTGTCAGTTGGCTTCCAATATCACAGTAAGGATAGCTGGGAAAAGTAGTCTTCGTGTATGTGCAGGAAGAAGAAACAATATGGTGAGCAGGCAACCTTGTCGCTGCCATAGTTGATGCTCCAGTATATTCATATACTACTACCTCTTTCAAATTGGGGTCATTAAACCAAATCAAGTTCATTAAACCTAGATACCTTATGTGTCTAGGCACCATAAAACAGCATTAAAAATTTGAAACATTATCCGAGTTTTCACCTTCCTCTAGCAGATGATTTGCCTTTTACTTTGAATATGAACCCGCATGACATATATTAACTTTGTGTTTTCTGTGAATATCCACTTTGGTTTTTTATCTCCTTATGCCCGTAATCTCATAGGCACTTGACCTATCCCACTTGCTGGAAGTGTGGATCTTCCCATACTAGGAAGTGCCTTGAAAAGTTTTAGGAGCAGTGTTGCTATTGGTTCTGATCAGCTTACAATAGCTTAATGGTTCTCAACTAGGGACAGTTTTGCCCTCCAGGAGACATTTGTCAATATTTGGAAACATTTTCATTTTCACAACTTGGGGTAGTTTGGGGCATGCTACTGGAATCTAGTGGATAGAGTTTAGGAATATATACACAGAATGGTTCCTCCCCAACAAGGAGTTATCCATCCCCAAATGTTGGTGGCACCATGGTTGAGCAATCCTGTACAGCCTTACAGTTCTTCATGCATTGTTGGAAATGGAACCTATTGTGTACTGAACTGCATTACTCAGTAATTCATTCAGGGTATATTTACCAGATAACTATGATTAAAAATTGTAATTCATGTTTTTAATGGGAATATATACATGGACACTTTATCTAACTGGGATATCGGGGAAGGTTACCAAAGCAGAGTGAACACTCCCTGAGATGGACAAGAGTCAGAGCATCTCAATAGGAGAAGATGCTTGTTTTTTAATCTAGTTTCTTAATTTACAGGTGCCATGTCCCAGGATCCCTTCCCTCATTCCTGATCTGATATCTAGCTCCATGGTTGACTATGGACAATAAGTATTTGATTTTCTATCCCGGTTCCAAGAGAAAGGATTATTGGCTGGGCATTCTGGATCTCCCTAACCCTTCCTCCCTCCATAGGGTCAGAGTAACATTTTGTTGTCCAACATAGACAAATACTATGGTGCTGGGCCTCAGCATGTTAGGCAAGGGCTCTGTATAAAGCCCTCTTCTATGAAGTTAGGAACTTTGGCTTTGTTAAAAAGTATGGTTCAGGTGACTTCATTGGAGGAGTGAGGGTCTTCAGAGGCAGGGAAATGGGCTTGATTTTAAGACTCTGATACACGGATTTATGAGGATCCTTCTTTCTGGCAGCTGTTTTTAAAATACCCATAAAACCATTTTCAGACCTATCTCAGACAGACAGTAAAGGGTCCTTAAGATGATACTTCTTGGTAGGAAACTAAATGCCAAATGAACTTAGAGAATTATTTTGTTTCCCTTTCCCCCATTTTCTAGATATGTATTATGCAAAAGAATATATGGCATAAGTATCATGTATTACCCATTCATTCAGAAGATATTTATTGGGCATATAATATTTGCTAAGTCTGTTTGAAACACTGAGAATGGAGCAGTGAACAAAACAGTTTTAAGTCCTGCCTCTCAGGAAACTTGATTCTACTTGTGGGAGACAGACAATGAAAAATTTAAATAACTTATTAAATAAGCCAATTCAAGGCAGTATTAAATACATGAAGACTTGGAACTGACACTGCCTTTATCCAGTGTATGGACAGATGAGTAAGAAAACAAAGACAAAAATAAATAAATAATAGGATAAGGGGTATGGATATTTTGGGTGTTCTTTTTTTATTTTAATTTTAATTTTTTGGAATAATGAAAATGTTCAAAAATTGGTTGTGGTGATGAGTGCACAACTGTATTATGATACTGTGAACCATTGATTGTACATTTTGGATAATTATCTGGTATGTGATATATCTCAATAAAATTGCATTAAAAGAAAAACATGTAGAATGGTGGAATGAGGCTCAAGTTGACTCCAATAAGGAATAAGATTTGACATGAGACCAAAATAATAAACAAACAATAGCCTATTGATAATCTGGGGGAAGAATAAATGCAAGAGCCCTGAAACAAAAGCACATTTGACTTTCAGGGGCAGAAAAGGAGGCCAGTGTGGCTTACATTTAGTGTGGAGATGAAGTACGGTAAGAGATAAAATTTAAAAGTGTTCTAAAATGCCAGGGTAAGAAACCTGGATTTTCTTCTACTTGCTTGTTAATCCGTTTGGAGAGTTATAAGGAGGAAGAATGATGTATAAGATCATTCTGGTTGTTGAGTGGATAATGAACTGGGGTATATCGGGGTGAGAAAAGAAGCAGGAAGATCAGTTACTAGGCTTTTGCCAGCTGTCTGGGTGAGAGGGTTGCTGGGATTGTAGCAGAGAATTATACAAAAAGCAGTTTGATTTAGGAAATAATTTGAAGTTAATTCTGTTTTGTTCTTTGCCATTATCATATTTTTTATGACTGTTGTTTACTTGACCTTGGGATCATTTTTGTATTTGAGTACAGTTTTTGCCAAAATAGTAAATTGTTCATATATACTTACATAATGGATCCTTCCTCTCTCTTCCTTTCTCTTCTCTCCCCTCTCCACCCCCCCCTCTTTTTCTTCTTTTTTTTTTAATATATGTATTTCTGGGAACTATGTAAAGGGAAGTAGAGAATTTTAGATTATTTTTCTGATGTCTGTTTCAAGATGCATTTTGTTAAAGTACTTAGTAGTAAAATAGATACATTCCTGATAATATAGAAATTGAATTCTGTAATTGGATTTCTTTAAAGAATTTTGTTTAAAGCTTTGCAACTCTTAAGCTTCCCTCTAGACTTACTTCTGGGGTTATTTCATTATCCAGAAATGTATTAGAGAGAAGTAAAACCTGAAAGTTGTGGAAATGAAAGCACCATTAATTTCTAAATTCTCTTCTATTTCAGAAAATTTTGGTTACCCTTTATGTGATTGTTTTGCTATAAACTATGAGGCTGGATTATATGTTTTTCAAGCATATTAGTACATTTCTTAGAGCTGATCTGGGAGAGAATCTGGCAGACCAATATCCTAGCTACCTGTACTGCTAAAGAAGTAGCATTTTTTTAAGAAAATGTTTTTTAATATATAAAGCATATTTTTGGTGGAGCCATATTCAAGTACCCTTGTGGTGGAATCATATACTAACGTTAATAGGATCCTCACAAAGGCTTTCACCAGGTCATAATTCAAAGAATGGTCAGGATACATTCATTATGTACTGTCAGGATCCTTATGGGATTGATTGGAGAACTGGAAATGGGATCTCTCTATCCAAAACTATTAACTTGTTTCTTCCTTCTTAAATAGTAAGCTTTTCTTTGTGTATTGCATTTGCTACTGTGTTGAAGGGCACAGAAAGGGTGAATTGTGAAATGTGAATGCGGATTAGTGGAAAGCAGGGTAGCTCTTCATACTTTTTGATTGGGGAAGGGAAGTCAAAGATGAGGGTCATAGCTTCTATCCTTCTAGGTGAAGGTAGCCAGGGGCTAGGCCAGACTTCCGACATGCCACTCTAACAGTTTTAATAACAAAATACCTTCATATATATTTTTTTAACTCTTCTCCCACATAACATAAAAACTCAAAAGAAAGCTATTATTTTTGTATATTAAAATAAAACAAAATATGTAGGATAATCTTATATGTAAATGAGATTTTTTCATATTTGTTCTAGTCTGCTGAAATGCAGATACCCTAAAATTGTTGGCTTTTAACAATGGGAATTTATTAGTTTACAAGATTGCAGTTTCAAGGCTGAGAAAAATGTCCACATCACGGCACCATCAGGAGATGCTTTCACCCGAGTGGCTGCCAGTGATCCTGGACTCCTCTGTCACATGGCAAGGCACATGGCAGGGTCCCTTCTCCTCTGGGTTTCTTTGTTTTCAGCTTTGTGCTTCTGTGGCTTTCTTTCTTTTTCTCTCCATATTCATCCCATTTATAATGGACTCTTCTAAGAGAATTAAGAGCCACCCTGAACCATGCCTTAACTGAAGTAACATAAAAAAGGTCTTACTTACAGGAGGTTCACACCCACAGTAATGGTCCAGCTTTAAGAACACAATTTTCTGGGGTACATGCAGTCTCAAATGACCGCAATATTCAATCTACTGAACAACTTTGGAAGAGTATAATTATAGGCAACACTGTACAAGGATCCTCAAGATGATTGTTTTTAGCTTTTGCTTTTCTAACAGACAAAAGTTTTACATTCTGCAAGCTCCAGTTTCCTCATCAGCAAAGGATACATAATATGTGTATTGTCTTTATCTCAATATTGTTTTTTAATGCATTTTTTATTGTGAACTTTAACATATACATAACAGTGACAACTTTCAAAGTACAATTTAACAAGTAGCTAGAGAGCAAATTTCACAGAAAGTCATGATTGACAGATCCATAACTTCAGCTATTTCCATTATTGTAAAACATAACATACATACAGAAAGATGTTAACTTCCAATGTACAGCTCAACAAGTGATTATATAGGTAATCTAAAAAATGTTTGTGGTTAGAATTCCACAGTTTCAGTTCTTTCCTTATGCAATATAGGGTATATACAGAAATGTGAAGACTTTCGAAGCACAATTCAATGAGTAGCTATAGAGTAAATTTCAAAGGATGTGATAGGGTACAGTTCCACCATGTCATTTACTTCCTTCCAGCTATTCCAACTCCCAGCATCTATCTATCTATCTATCTATCTATCTATCTATCTATCTATCAATCAATCATCTGTGAAGTTTCAGTATTCATAGACCTTTGTTAAATCTTGTCTTGTTTGTTGCTACTCCTTTCTCTCACTTTTGTTTTACAGACCAAATGAGATAATGCTTCGAAAAATTTGTGAACCATGTTATTGCATACAAAAGTGAAGTTAGTGACATTATAGTCTCCATGATTTGAGTAGTCACTCTTTTCTGGAAGAATTAACCACACATACTGTCTTCTGATGTCATGTCACTGTGCTGTGCAGCTAACCCAGGCTAGCCTAGGAAATAGCAAAGGTACTAAAAATGTAGTGTTCAGGTAAGCATCATCATAGTTCACTGCAAGTTTAATAGTTCTGTATCACTCCAATATATTACCACTATAATTAGAGTGCACAAAATAATTTTTCCCAGTAACAAATCTTGAAGATAATACAAAAATGAAAACTCTTTATACTTTTTAGTTAAATTTTCTATGTTTTTTTCTTTGGCAAATTTAATATTCTAGAAAATTTTAAATATCGATAATAATAGAATTATGTTGACAGTCACAGTGCTAATTAAATTGCTTATCAGTTTAGTAATTACTAGTTGCCAGATATTTGACAGGTGCTATAAATTGATTCTCTCATATTTGTGTCTCAGCAATCCTGAGTTATGATGCCCTTATTGAAAAGAAAACTGAAACATAGAGATGTTAAGTAACTTGTCCAAGGTGAAAGTTGTTGAATAGTATCATTAAGAGCCAGACTACCTGGTTCTAAAACCTGTGTACACAATACACTACCTCACCAGGAAAATTTTTGGTTAAGAATCTAAAAATTCGTGATATAGAAATGTAGCATTTCAGAAAATGAAACAAACACCAGTCCAGGAAACTAGTGATGGTCATTCACTTACAGTGTATTCTGGTAAACGAAAATTTTCCTTCCTTGCTATAGTTGCTTGGAATAAATCATTGGACTAAATTACAAAAAATTACCAAGATATTTGATAAATGTCTTCACATCAGAATTATTCTTTTCCATATGACCAAGACATTTAAAACATTTCTTTATCTTTTATTCTGTTAAGAATCTTGGGTGTATTTACTTGCTTATAATTAGAGCTAAGATAAGGATGGGAATGTCTGGCTAATTTCTGAAAGTTGACTTTAACATATTGTTTTAGTCAAGAAATCTGTCACTCCTTTTCCTCTGCTGCTTTTGGTGAGAAGTTCTGAATATTCAAAGTCTATAAAATTTACAATCAAAGGACTTAGGTTTAAGTCCCAGCTCACAATTTCCAGACTAACAAACTTTGGTTCAATGTGTCCCACTCAGCTGAAATTTGATTCTACATAAAATGAGAATAGCTATTCGTAAAGTTGCTCATAGTCTGTGTGAGAATACTTTGTAACATATAAAATGCTATATAAATAATTTATTATATTATTGTGTAATAAACTATTGATTCTCATCAGTTGAGTAACATAAGGTGCTTGTGTCTAACTCTTAAGTTTTACACATAAAAACTAGTAAAATATGTGCATATTCTTTGAAAAATTGTTTTCCCTCTTCAATATACAGATACCTAAACAACTGGAACTGACCTATAGTAAGGTTCCTTTTGCTGTTGTAACTGATTACTACAATATGGGCTTAAAACAACACAAATTGACTATCTTATGGTTCTGGAGGCCAGAAGACTGAAATGAATCTTACTGGCCTAAAATCAAGATGTTGTTAGGGCTGAATTCTCATTGAGAGCTCTAGGTTGAAATGGGTTTCTCTGCATATTTATATCTTCTAGAGGCTGCCCACAGTGCTTAGCTGGTTGCCCCATTCTTCCATCTTGCAAGCCAAGTTCTTCTCTCATGGTCATCTCTAGTTCTTGCTCTTCTTCCTCACTTGTCCACTTATGAGGAGCTTTGTGACTACATTGGGCCCATACAGATAATCTAGGATAATAGCCCCATCTCAAGGTCAGCTGATTAACAATCCTAATTCCATTTGTGATCTTAACTCCACTTTGCTATGTAATGTGATATAGCCACAGGTTCCAGAATTTAGGATTTGGGCATCTTTGGAAACCATTATTCTGCCTACTATATGATTATCTTTCATGGTCAAAGAAGCATAATGTAATTGTTGAGACCAGAATTTGGAATCAGACCACCTAATTTGCCAGTCCCAGTTATTCCATTTATTATCCAGGCTCCTGTGAGTGATTTAACTTAATTTTACTCCATGTTCTCATCTGCAAATTAATATAATATTTATTGAGAGGATAAGGTGAGTTGATACTTGTGAAACATTTAGAAGAGTGATTAACACATATCAACAAATCAACGTATTTATCTGTTATTATTTTGGTTACAGATTTCAATTGTTGTTTTAGAGAAGTAGAAGTAATAGAAATTGGCTAAATTCATCGGTGGCCTTATTCTGTGATTTTTCACCGTGACCATTTCATGTTGTCTGTGTGGGGGGGGTGGGGGTGGGGGTAGATATAATCATCAGTTTGTTCCTTATGTTTTCATTAGGTTTCTTGCATCTGGGATAACACACATTTTCTGTTTTTAGCCATCTTGCAACCTAGAAACACAGTGACATTTTCTATACATACATATGTACTCACTAAATAAAAAGATCCTTCAAATTATGGAAATATATGCCTGGAAATGATAAACAAACAGACAAAGCATCATCAAAAGGTTAATGAGCTTATTAAAGTAAGTGTTTGAATGAGATGTTGATTTCTGCTGACTTTTTCCTGATTTGAAGGAGGAGGAGGGAGTTTTAGAAGATATAGTAGGGTAGGTTTGGTTATTTCTAAGAATATATAGCACTACAATTAAATATGAAATCTACTGATTAGAAAATTAAAAGCAAAACCAGGTTAGATTACAAAATTGACATCAGGCAAAGATTTGTGTGTGTTTGTACCTTTTATTTTTGGAAATGAGAAGTAATCTGCCAAATATTACACGAATTAGGACTTGACTGCTCAATGGGCAAATATGATAAGCAGCAAAAGAGATATATCATTTTATATATTGAATTTGAAAAATATTTGTAGTACATTTTGATATGTATTTTTTATATCTTTTCATTGTGGAATATAACATGTACAAAGAAGTGATAAGTTTTCAAGTGCAATTTAACAATTAGGTAGAGAGAAAATTTCAAAGAATGTTATGGGTTACAGTTCCACTGTTTTGGTATTTCTTTATTGTGAAATATATATATATACAAAAAGGTGATAACTCTCAAATTACAATTTAACAAGTGGCTATATAGCAAATTTCAAAGAATGGTATGGGTTACAGTTCCACCATTTCAGTCTTTTCCTTCTAGCTATTCTAATACCCTAGCAAGTAAGAAAAAGAAAATTATATAGAGATTCAGTATTCATAATCATTTGTTAATTCCATTCTGTCTGTTTCTACATCTTTCTGTAGTTTAATCACTTTGCCAATCTTCAGGGATGTCTAGGCATAACCACCCTAACTTGTTCATGTTGAAAAAGGGTGTCGACATTATGGGAAAAGGAGACACATGTGGTTGATGTTCTTGAAGAGGCTATTGCTTCTGGGTTTTGGGACTTATTTGATATGTATTTTAGATTTAGGATTTTTGACGGCAATGCTCATATATTAAACTTTCGCATCTTTATGCCTTGGCTCTCAAAATTCCTGTCCATGTCAAAAATTGTGGATTTAATATGCTGCTATAAAGAGGGAGAAGCTAAATTTTGACCAACCACCTGTATATTATAATTCACTAAATCACATATTAAATATAATGTTAAATTGTGAAAGTTCAGAGAGTCTGAAATAATATTCTTTTATCATAATTAGAAAGTTCTTATTAAAACAGATGCACAACTCTGACTTTTCAGATTACTTTATTGAATGTATCACTTATAAATAGCCTACACAAAATGCATAACATTTTTATAGTGTTATTTTTATTTATATTGTAGTGTAAAAAGTGGATATTAACATATGCTCATATATTAAGGTAGAGATACTATTAAAATGTGAGTAGAACTTTTTCAGTAACTCAGTAGAAAACTATCACTTTGAAATTTGAGTTGAATTCTCAGTTGTTTAAAAGGTTTTCTTGTTCTTTTCAGTTAACCAGTATTTGTTCAGCACCTAACATGTTACACTTCTTATTTTAAATATTGAAGTACACATTAACAAAACAGAAAAAGTCCTGGCTCTGAGCATTTGTAAATTCTAGCTGCTTTTTTTTTTTTCCCTAACAGGACTACTCTGTTTCATTTTCCTGCTAATTTTATGACCCAATTCTTTTGTTACTGGATATATAACATAAATGAGAGGAGGGAATATATATTTACTTATTTAACATAATTAAATTATATAAAAATTTAATTTTGAACAAATTGGATTAAGTAGTCCACTGGGAAATAGGAAAAGAAGAGGTTCATTGAGTGCATAAGAAGTTGTTAATTACTGGCATATTAGAGAAAATTAGGTCCATTTAAGAATACTAGAACCTATTATACTGAAAAATATAACTTCCAGACAGGAAATTGAGAAAATAAAAATTAGGGAAATTGGGACCTAGAGAGTTAACATATTTGTCCATGGTTGTACAACTTGGGAGTGGGGACAGCTAAGACTGGAAACCATGTGTGTTTGATTCCAAAATCTGTGCTCTTAAAGCAAATGATATCTGACATCTTGGATTTTATGTTACTTGTACCTTTGAGTGAGATGTTCGCAGTCTCTGCGTGCTATTAATATGTACATTGTTAACAGGAATTTGAAGTCTCTTGGCCACTTTATGTTTATATAATATCAGGTAGAGGGAGTTCTCTGACCTTAAAACCTTTATAACCTATTAAAAACCATTGCAAGTAGTAGAAACAGACTGTTTGTATCTCAACTGAGATGACAGGAAATACATGATTTGTATATAGGCTTCAAATGAACATTTATATGCTTGAGAATGGTATAGGAAAATAAACATTATTTGTTTTATTGTTTTTAAAAGGTAGACAATTCATAATCTATTTTTAACCAAGAAATTCAGTTTTGAATTTCCATGATCATGGAATCATTTTCTGTATATGAAATTTACTCATAAATTTTAACAGACTTGGGAAAAAATTGTTAATAGTAAGCAAAAGTTTATTTTATTAATATAATTATTGGTACATATAAAAAAGATATTCCAATGAACATTTTTTTTAGCAGTTACTAATTTGTAGGTGTAGGAAACTGAATTAGCTAGTATCTTCTAACTGTTATTGCCTGACTGAGAGAAGAAGGTTCCTGGTCATTTTCTATGTATTATTAGATTTTTCAATAACGAAAGTATATAAAATCATGATAACTGAGCATTTAATTTTTTCTTTATTAGCACTGTAATCTAGAAATCAAGAAAAATTTAGCTACAACTGCTTGTTTAATGTGGCAAAATTCATGAACTTTTTATTACCCATTTGATTTAGAGGAATTTAATTTGAATTATGAATTGTCTGTAGCCTTATTTAACTCTATAGCTAGCCACTAATACCAATTAAAAAATGTGATTAGAAAAGTAAAGAGGAATTCAGAGTTTGATATTAGAGTGTCTAGCCAAGAATCGTGTAAGAATCAATATTGTCTTGAGAATGCTATTTTTTTGGCAAAATATTTTCATATTTGGGTCAATAAACTTAAAATTCAAATGAATTTAAATTTATTTAAGCCAAAACTTTGGGAAAATATTTTAAAAAAGAAACTTTAAGAAATAAAGTATAAAAATATATTTAGTACTCTTTGTAATCAAGGTTATTGACAGACAACAGAAAGTCATATGGTTAAAACAGCTCATTCATAATGTACAATTAATATTTTGGTAAGTGCAAGCTTATTATGCCATCTGACAGAAAATCTTTTCAGTGAAATCGCTAATAAAAATATTTAGAAGAGTTTGCTGATGATGTTAATATTAATGGAGAACAGAGTGATCATAATTAAAATTTGAGGCTAAAATATTTAGCTCTTACTTTGAAGATGAAACAACTACTGTTAAGAAAAATGATACCAATTTGTATTATGACTCTAAAAAAGGTAGATTGGTAGATTATGCCATAAAAGATAGACTTGTATTGGAAATAGATTTATCCTAGATTTGAAAATTTCTTTCTTTTGGGGAGCTTTTACTCAGATGCTTTGGGGTGAATTTTCAACTCCGTATGTATTAAGTTGAACCATGCAACTCTCATTGATGTTAATAGGAATCTCGCAGCTAAATCTGCTCATGCTGTGCTGAAAATGTACCCCCTAATGTTTGAGTAGTTTTTTGGCTATCATAGATGCTAAACTAGAATTATTATGGTTCACCATATAAATATATATTTGGACAGTTTTTAAAGTATGTATTTGATACAGGGTTATGTGATTTGTTATATAGAGCTCAAACCTAATAGTCTACCTCTTTATGTTGCAAATAGTAGTGTTCAATGAACTGAAGTATACATTTTAGTTTAAACAAGACAGAGATGCTATGCTTCCCTTTGAGTTCACTTTACTCCTTGCTAGGATTCTGAAAAGAAGCCACTACTATACAAAGTGAGGGCACCCAATGGATTTGCTAATGTAATGCCATATGTTAGAAGTAGTCTTCACCCTTTCCTCTTTTTCCCTTGTCCTCATTTTTAATCGAAGTATATCCGAAGCTTCAAAAGCATTCTATTGAAAGCTACATGTTGGGTTTTGCTCAGTTCTTTTTCTCTCTTCCTTCATTTTTTTGTTGAGGCAAAGTATAGCAATATATCTTAGAAGGTATGTCCCTAGCTTTTCTTTTTCTATTTTAGTACAAATAGATGTTTTATCATTAAAGTGCTTTGCTGTTGTATTTTTTTTTTTTAATGCTTGATTTAGAGAAATCAACCCTTTTGTAAAACTACTTTATCAGATATTTATTTTAATACACATTGTTTCTGGATGTTATTATTTGGCTATATAATCTTTTGATTTTATAGGTAGTCAACAGAAAGTAATTTTTCATCACTGAAGAATGACAGAAAATTTCTTGTCTAGTCCCTCCTGGCTGGCAGGCCCATATAGGAAGCATAATAGATTTTTCTTTGGTTGTTATTGTTTTGTGTTTGCCTTAAGAAATTTTGATATAGTAAATTTCAGATGAAAGAAATACAGGAAGGAAAATGTAATAAAAAGTCTATGTTAAGTAATCTAAATTGAGGAAATGGAAATAGCAATGGACCTGTGCCGGTTTGAATGTACCATGTCCCCCAGAAAAAGCCATAGTCTTTGATGCAATCTTGTGGGGCAGACATATTAGTGGGGATTAAGTTGGAACGTTTGGATTAGGTTGTTTGCATGGAAATGTGCCCCACCCAACTGTGGGTGATAACTCTGATGAGATATTTTCATGGAGGTGTGTCCCTACCCATTCAGGGTGGGCCTTGATCAGTGGAGCCATATAAATGAGCTGACGAACAGAAGGAGCTTGGTGCAGCCGAGAGTGACATTTTGAAGAGGAGTTACAGCCAGGAGGGACAGTTGGAAGAAAGCACAGGAGCTGCAGATGAGAGACAGTTTGAAGATGGCTGTTGAAGGCAGACTCTTGCTCTGGAGAAGCTAAGAGAGGACAAATACCTCAAGTGCAATTAAGAGTGACATTTTTGAGGAACTGCAGCTTAAAGAGGAACTTCCTGGGAGAAAGCCGTTTTGAAACCAGAACTTTGGAGCAGGCGCCAGCCATGTGCCTTCCCAGCTCACAGAGGTTTTCTGTATGCCATTGGCCATCATCCAGTGAAGGTACCCGATTGCTGATATGTTACCTTGGACATTTTATGGCCTTAGACTGTAACAGTGTAACCAAATAAACCCTCTTTATAAAAGCCAATCCAATTCTGATGTTTTGCATTCTGGCAGCATTACCAAACTAGAACAGGACCCAAAGATAGTACTGAAGGTGTATGTTGACTTTGGTAGAAGAAAAATAGAATAATTCCACAACAGGCCTAATTTACAAAGTTTACCTTTCCCCTTGCCAAGAACATGTACTCTTTCTGGCATTCATTTCATTTATGTTATTGAATATTACTGTCTAGGCTAAAGCACTGTTAGGTACTCTCCAAGAGAGAAAGTTGAATGAAGTATCTGAAAACTGGGGAGAAATTATACATTTTAAAGTGATGGAGACTAATTTTGGACTTGTTAAATTCAAAGAGACTCTACATGTTATAAAGAGGAATCTTCCAGTCAGATTAAAACTGAAATCTGAAGCTTGAGGGAGTAGTAAATTCAAGTGAACTGATTTTGGAATCAAAAACATAGAAGATGTAATTGAAACACTAGGATTGCAGTAAATCACTAAGAAAAAGCAAGTAAAATAAGAGGTTAAAAGATTGGAGAAAGAAAACAGCTAGAGTGACAACAAAGAGGAGGTGAAGAGTTAGAGACTGTGGAAATGCTAGATGAAGAAACAGTTTTAAGAAAGATGACATGATCAAATATCTAATGTTCTGCAATGTTTTAGGCATACAGACTGAGAAAAGTTAATTTATTAATTCATGAAAATGTTCAGTAGTTTTAAAGAAATAGAATATAGGTTATAAGATATTGAAAGGAAAATTAAGAAATGGAAGCTGTAACTAACACTGTCAAAAATTATTTTAATTTGGCAGTTAAGGTATTAAGTACAGTGGTAGCATCAGATGGCACAGAGGTTAATGGGATATTTTGCTGTTTTGTTTCTTCTTCTGGATGGGAAAAAATTGTATACATTTATCAGTAGGAAGATCTTTTTAATTTGCAGTCTAAATCTGTATCTTTTCTAAGAGTGAGAAGGTGGCAGTTAGTAATTACTCAAGGCCAACAGGCATATATTGAGATAGCACCAGGCAGACCAGGATATCTAGATATGTTATTTAGAAGTTGAGGGAATTTATCCTAATAATTTTTAATTCTAATCTGTCGGTGGACAAGGCTGGGATAGCATAGAAAAAATTTAGGGTTCTGGGATATTTGGGAAACAGAAAGATTGCAACAGATTTATTCCTGAGGTAAATGGATCCAGTGATGCTTTCCCAATGATTGGCCATACTGTATCAGCAAAACTTGTAAGACCGTGTCAATTGTTTCATTATATATTTAAGAGTGACTTCTTTTTAATGAAAGGAAAAGACAGAAACACAACATATGACCTTCTAAACCATTTTTACATAGGAAGGTTTCCATAGTAAATAAAATAATATAGAAAAGACAGTATCATTTATTACAAGAGAGTTACAGCTAGAACTAGTCAGTTTAAAAACAATCTTATTTAATAATTGATTCTCTTTTTTGGAGATTTGTCAAATGGGCTGTTTAAGGTTAAGATGACACTTTATTTGCATATTTAAGTCAATTTTTTTCTGAAGTAGAATATTTTCCTGAATAGTAAGTTAGGAATGTTAGTGGATATGATTACCCTCTCTTTATACTGAAGGATCATTTGATTTGGTTTGTTACACAATTGAATTCTCCTGCTCCAGCCATATTGTATATTGTTCTCCATAGTCCCTCAAGCTGAAAATTGATCTCCAGTCAACAGTGTGCAGTTGATTCAACCTGTTCCATAATCAGTCCTGCTCTGTGAATGAAATTCATCATGGGAGACTTGATTACTATCTCTGTTGAGACTGACCTGGTTGAAAGGGCTGTCAAGCTGCCTGAAATTTGGACGTTTTGGACGTTTTCCATAAGGAATTCTGTGCTTACCAAAAGAGCAAAATTGAGCAGAGATGAAGGGCTGATGTTTATTGATTTTTACCTCCTCCTTCTGACCAGCTAGAGGAAAACATAAAATTTTAAAGCTATACCCTTCGCATTTAGGTAAAATACACCTTTACTCTTGTTTAACTTCCTAGTTTGGGTTCAAGTTTACAATTGAAAAAAATAACAGATAGTCAATAGACTCTTAAAGAAATCCTCTACAGTATTTTTATCAGTGTTTGGACCTTTTCATGAAAGCTGATAGTAATTCCAAACAGTTTTCTTCCTGTAGGGATCAAAACATCTTTTGTTTGAAATGAAAACTCAATTCTTTGATGTTTCACTAGACCTTTTCTTAATTTTTTTTTTTTAATTTCAACTAAGGTTTGTTTAAAATGTAGAAACTTATTTTTTTCCTGATTTTTAAAAAATGATAGATGCTTAATAAAAAGGCAAACAGTACAGAAAATTTTAAAGAAGAGAATAAACTCAACTGATATCTACATAAAAATAAAGTTTGTTAAATTTAGGTCATTATCCTCCACATATCTTTCTGTGCATATATGTTGAATAGATATTGTTCCATTAACTGCTTTCTTACTCAACAGTATGTCGTGACCATTTTCCAAGACAATAATGTAGGTCTATATTCTCTTATGAAAGTACCAGATTTAGATATTTAACTGATTTTCAAATGATGAGCTTATTAAGTTGTTTGCAGTTTTCTAATGTCATAAACAAAGCAGAGGAATAACTTTTTTTCTTATTCAGAGATTCTTTGGTGTCAGGAGAGAGAATGCTGTTCAAGCTGTCTGAGCAAACAGGGATGTGTTAGCTGAATTTGGAGGCACCTCACAGTACCTAAGGACATTAGTGGAGTTGATTCTAATGGAGGATGTGGGAACAAGAAATAAATTGGTAGAGAATGAAGTGGATCTGGTTAGGAGTAAGGCAAATTAGGCCAAAAGGTAAAGGACAATATTGATTGTGTTTTAAAAACTTCAACCTCTGTATGAGACTAAGGGACAAGATATTTATTTGGTGCAGGATCTATCTTTTCTGCCGCACACTAAATAACTTGTACGATTAGGTTATTCAAACACCATCATTACATGAACTATGAATAGGAAGTGAGATCTGGTAGGTTTGTAAGGTTAGTGGAAAATCCTGATACATCCCAAAGTAATTTTGGCAGAGAATAAAAATATATTTGCAGGGCACCCCTGAGGAACTGGGGAAAAATGCAGAAAGGTTGGACATCTCCACTTGAATTATTACTGATATTCTCATAAACTCTGAGGACTAACAGTTTAGTAGTATGTGCCCTCGATCTCGGGGCTTGCCTTATGAAGCTTGTTACTGTAAAGGAGAATCCAAGCCTATTTATAATTGTGCCTAAGAGTTTTCCCCAGAGAACCTCTTCGTTGCTCAGATGTGGCCTTTCTCTCTCTCTAAGCCCACATGACAGGGGAATTCACTGCCCTACCCCTACGTGGGACATGACTCCCAGGGATGGAAATCTCCCTGGCAACGTAGGGCATGGCTCCTGTGGATGAGCCTGGACCCAGCATCATGGTACTGAGAAAATCTTGACCAAAATGGGGAAGAGAATGGAGTTTCAGTGGCTGAGAGATTTCAAATGCAGTTGAGAGGTCACTCTGGAGGGCATTCTTGTGCGCTACATAGATATCCCTCTTTAGTTTCTAGTGTATTGGAATAGCTAGAAGGAAGTACCTGAAACTGTCAAACTGTAACCCAGTAGCCTTGATTCTTGAAGATGATTGCATGACCATGTAGCTTGCATGGTGTGACTGTGTGACTGTGAAAACCTGGTGGCTCACACTCCTTTAACCAGTGTATGGACAGATGAGTAGAAAAAATGGGGACACAAACTAAATGAAGAATAGGTGAGATGGGGCGGGGAGGGTGGGGAGATGGAATGTTTTAGGTGTTCTTATTTTACTTTTATATTTATTTATTTTGCAATAAGAAAAATGTTCAAAAATTGATTCTGGTGATGAATGCCCAACTGTATGATGGTACTGTGAATAACTGTACATTGTGCATGATTGTAGGGTATGTGAATATATCTCAATGAAATTGTATTAAAAAAGATAAATTGGAGGTCAAGTATTAAGGATATTGCTTTATTTCTCTTACCTTCTTTTTGAGAGCATTCCTTTTGTCATAGCTGCTCTTGGGCATTTGTTTCATTCTCTTCTTTCTATGACTCTTGGCTGTCTTTGCTTCTGTGCATATGGTGGAAAATGACTTCTCAATTCAAAATTGATTAAAAATGAGAATTTTCATTTTTATTTCCAAATTCCAAGAAGAAAGACTTTATTTGGGCAGTATTAGTCAAGTGACTCATGCCTTTTCAATCAGGTTCAAAGGGAGGGTCATATAGACTGCCTACTCAGCAAACACACTGAAGATAGTTTATGTGAAGGTTTTCTAGAAAGACAGTATGTTGACAGGGAGAAAATAACCTTTTGCATGTATTTTGTGCTCATATGATTATAATTCTAGGATTAAATGCCCATAAGTAAAATTCTATGACATTAAAGTACATTTTCAAAATTTTAACACATCTAGCCAAATTAACTCTCAAAAACGTTCTCTGATAGACTTTCCCACCAATAGTATAGTACATCCTGACGTAGTTTTTTCCTTGATGCTTACACTAACACTACTGGGTTTGTCAGTCTTTTAACTTTGACCTATATAATAGCCGAAAAAACAACAACAACAACAAAAAACCACACACAAAAAAACAACCCATTTTGTTTTACTAAAATTTAATTTTATATGAAGTTACAATACTTTTACAAAAATTTTTCCCCAGTACTTTTCTCATCTATTTTAAATTTTCTTAAAATAATTTTTAAATTATTTTTTGTTAGACTGTTTACCATGTTTGTTATGATTGTGCCATACAGACATTTTGTATTTAGTCAGTTCTTAAATATTGTGTAATTATGAGATTGAGGAATATATATTAACTTTATCTGAAAATAATAGTTTCAAACATTGCTAGATATAAATTGCTAGCACAGTTATAAAATGTAAATAACAATTTGCAGATTCTTAGCCATTTTTTGAACTTGCATGCATACACTGCAATTTCAACTGTCTTTTCTTTCCTTAATTGGGGAAATAGTACAAATTTTGAATCTCTCTGGCTGTTAATGCAAAATATGGGGCATTCAGTGTTCTATGGGAATGTACAAGTCTCTTAAATATTGTGGGCTTCATATGATCCATTGTAAAACAAGGCAGATAGAACTGTAATTCCTACAAATATCTAATGAATATCTACAATTTGTAGGCTATTTACAGGTGCTCTTCATTAATCATTTCAACCCTGTAAGGTAGGTATTACTGCCTCATTTTATGTATGGAGAATCTAGGACCCAAAGACATGAACTAAGCTTTTCTCTATTACTATGAAGTTAGTATACATTACAAATTAGATTTGGGCCTAGTTCTGTCATAATTTAAAACTTGTGATTTCCCCATTATATCATATATATATATATATATATATATATATATATATATATATATATATGTAGAAATGATACAGACCTTACACCCTATAAACTTGGTTTCTAATTGGGAAGATGTTTTTAATGGCTCTTTGCTTTCCAGACAAGTGATTCTCAACTAGAATAGTACTATGTCATGAGTTATTTGGAAACATGCAAGAGCATTTTCAGCTGTCACCTTGACTGGGAGTTGCCACTGGCATTTAATGACTGGTGGACAGGGATATTAAACATGCTTCTTTTGGCCCATAGAACAAAGAGCTCTTCCATTTGTCAATGGCACATTGAGAAACAATGTGTTACACTGGGACTCTATGAGGGTAGGGGCCATTTCTTGTATTGCTACTGCCTAGTAGAATATAAAATGCATTTTATCTTTTGTTTCTTATTACATGTATTGAAAACTAGAAGAATCATGGCCTACAAATATGAGAAGCCATACAAATGGGACAATAACTTATTACCACCGTTACCATCTAACACTAACACAGGATGTCAATGCTAAGGCACATTTGCTTATTAAGTGAATAACCAAAAGGTGTCATAGATTGCATATCATGACCTGGTTCCATGATCTGACTTATTTCCTACCAGAAAATTTTATTAATTACTTCCTGCCTTATGCTTACATTGTGTTAATATTGAACTACCAGAAGAATGCTGCTCTTATGCTGTTTTATGCCACTCTGTCTTGGGTCATGCTCTTTTCTTGGCTAAGAAAGCCTTTCCACCTTTCTTCATTGAAATAGATATTAACCACTTTTAATTATTCAGTTCAGGCTTTTTCTCCTTCTGGAAGGCTTCCCTGAAGTCCTGGGTATAGGTTAACTGTTCCTTCTTTGTAATTCCTGAGCATCCTGTTCATTTTGCTCTTAAGGTATTTACCACCATATTGTTTTCCAATTTTCCCTTCTTGTTTCTGTATTTTTCCCTTTAGCCTGTAAGCTCTCTGAAAACAAAGGACTGTGCTTATTTTAGGACTATCGGGTACTTTCCCCATAATTGGAGTTTAATGATTGTTGGAACTATTCTTGATGAATATACTACCAAGGAAAGGACCCTGAGAGATACTTCTGAGAAAACTGTCCTTGTACCATTTCAAACCATTCAAATATTGCATTATTTCTTGGTATAACAAATGAAATCAACCTTGTAGAGTCTTAGAATATGTCCACTTCACAAAACAGATATTTAGGTGGTTTTATAATCATCATGGATTTCTACATCTATTATTAAGTATGGCAGTAGACAATTTTTTTGTCTTAATAAGGCTGCAATTTTTGTTAATTTATAATCTTTGTAAAGCCATAAGAATAAAAACAGTCACTAGATTTAAATAAAGAATTTAATCAAATGTAGAAGATAATCACAGATATTTTGTCAGTAAAGTAGGAACAGAATTAGTATCCATGAATAAGAGAGAACACTCATAAGTTTGTTAGTGACTTCTACTTCTATTTTGCAGTACCAGCATAAATTAACTTAAAAAACAAACTACATCTTGATTGTATCCTAAAAATAAAAGCATTGGTGGGACTGTGGTGATATTTAGAATACAAATATTTGAAGTTCAAAAGTACAAGAAATCACTGATTGAATTCATGGATAATCAATTATTCTGATTTAAAAGGGCTTCATGGCTGTAGAGTATGTAATACTCATTTCAGTTTTTCAGTTGTATTGCAGATATTCCTAAAATGTTTGAGCACAGTAAGTAAGATATAATAAAAATGAGATATCCTCTTTGATATAGGGTTATATGGTGACTCAGGATTATTTTTTGGAATATGAAGTTTCTAATTGTAATTGTGAGTTATGAATGAAATTATGTTACATGTCTCATGAGTCAAGGACAAACTCTGGGTGGTGGTGTTTTAAGAATGATAATTTATAATGTTTTCTTATTGTTTATTTCCTCTTTTAAAAAATAGTTTAGCTTAGCTTAGAGTTCTGTTGATAATTAAGGTTTTAATGGGTCTGTTAAATGTAAGCACTTTTGCTGACCAATGCTAATGACCAAAATGAACTATGGTAACATTAATTCAAATAAGTAAATGGGTAGAAGTTGATAGAAGAAATAAAAATATCACTTAAATTAATGAAATGTTCTTTCCTAGTAATGATATATATCTGTTTGCTTTTACCTTATAAATAAATACATATACTCACACACACACACACATACACACACACATATAGTAGTGAGTACTATTTAAGATGAGTACTATTTAAATTCTATTTAAAAATGGCATGTTGTTATAATCCACTTTTATATAATAAATTTTAATTGGAAAAATGTGTATAAACAAAATTTCAATGAAAATAGATCCTTCGCTCAAGCTTTGCGGATTCTGTCTTGAAAAAATGCACTATCATATGTTAGATGAAGGTTAAAGAATTTATTGTCTTTTAAGGCTCTGATGATTGGGTTGCTGGCATGGTGAAAGAATCTGTATTCCATTAATGGGTGAACTCCTCACCCGTGTGATAAATAGTATAGTTTTCAAAGAAGTAAAATGATGAGATTTATTTCCTTTGCTGCAGGGACACGAGGCAAAGTACACGTGGCTATCTTGACTTAAAAAGCTGTCTCTACCAATAAACTACAGATAAAAATGGCTTTTTTGGGTCTAAGTCATAAGCATATGAACATACTTATTGAGACTTTATTTTCCTTGGATTCTTCTGGATTCAATTAAATTGAAAAAGGATGCATTGTATTATTTTTAACTCTGGGGATACAATGCTAGTTTTGTTGACAGGACTAAGATGTTCATTATAAACCAGCTATTTTATATAAGAATTTGACCATATAGAGCAGGAATAACTCAGAGACATAAATTGAACTCTGGATTTTTTGAATCCTTATAATTATAAACTAATGGAATTTTACTTCATTTAGTGGGCTAGTGTTCAGAATATAGGTAAAATATCAAAAATAAATAATATCCTAGGGTTGTACTAAATTAGAAGCTGCCTTAATTTTACTTTGGTGTAACACTGATACAGTGTTGTATTTATTCTGGATATGCTCAATTCTAATTTAAACTTTCAGCTGTATCGAAATTCTTGATTTTGGTATTACCAGCACATCCTTCAAAATAAAATTTCATTTGCAAAAATACTTTTTTTTTTAGATTTTTCCTCATAGGTCACCGAAAATTTTAATGTATTCATCTATCCAAGGATAGCTTTTACCAGGGCATTTGGGGAGAAATCGATGTTCCATTCTTGGGAGTTTTTTGTAAATTGCTGCCCTCCTTCTGGGTGATTAGGATAAAAACAAATACTGTGTGATGGAGAGATATTAATTACTTGTAATAAAAGTTTAAAAGGGAATTTTTGGCATGAAATGAAAACATTTTGGTGTGAAAGGAAACATTTTAAGCTTTAGATAATTAATGCTTTCAAAGAAAGAACCAGAGTGGTCACTATCAAGTAGGCCCTTCCTAAATATTCCCCAGGGCAGTCTTCCATTCCTGACACAATCTGTGATTATCTCCAAACTGCAAGTTTGCCTTAGAAGCAAGGTTTTTCTAACTGTATTTTAGGAATCTTGGAAAATTTATGCAGATATGTATCCTGTTGGGTTTTACTGTGTTAATTTCTTTTTCTGTGTAGGAACATGAATGGAATGTTATATAACACATATTTTTAAAAGACTCTTCTTGACAAAACTATAAAATATGTCTTTTTTGAATTTAGTTGAGTCAGATTTATGAGACAACTTTGGTAGGGTTTTTTTATTCATTACATTGGAGTTAGAAAGAGATTGATCATCCTACTAGGTTAAATGAGGACAAAGTCTAGTATTAAGTTGAATTCTTTACCATGTCACTGAATATAGTTTTCTTAAATTCATATAGTACGTAGAATGTTTTTCCTCATCAACCCTAAAGGATGACTATTATCTGTATGAATGAATTCATAACCCTCCCTTGCAAAAGAATGATCTCTGCTTTTCCTTGGAAGAGTTTGTTTAAAATAAAAAAACTGGTTTATTAAAAACTGATAAAATTCTGAGCTAATATGACTTACCTGTTTTTTATTTGAAGAAAAGGTATTTAAATAAACCTTATGCCTTTATTGAGAATTTGTATCTGGAGCTATGAGGAAGGACTTGTTTCACTTATATGGGATACCTATTAAGCAGTGCTTAATGCATAAGATTAACTTGTCATTATGTTTTACTCTTAAAATGGTTCACTTTTTTTTTTTTTTTTTTTTTTTTTTTTTAATCATCATTTTATTGAGATATATTCACATACCACGCAGTCATACAAAACAAATTGTACTTTCGATTGTTTACAGTACCATTACATAGTTGTACATTCATCACCTAAATCAATCCCTGACACCTTCATTAGCACACACACAAAAATAACAAGAATAATAATTAGAGTGAAAAAGAGCAATTGAAGTAAAAAAGAACACTAGGTACCTTTGTCTGTTTGTTTGCTTCCCCTACTTTTCTACACATCGATCCATAAACTAGACAAAGTGGAGTTTGGTCCTTATGGCATTCCCAATCCCACTGTCACCCCTCATAAGCTACCTTTTTATACAACTGTCTTCGAGATTCATGGGTTCTGGGTTGTAGTTTAATAGTTTCAGGTATCCACCACCAGCTACCCCAATTCTTTAGAACCTAAAAAAGGTTGTCTAAAGTGTGCGTAAGAGTGCCCACCAGAGTGATCTCTCGGCTCGTTTTGGAATCTCTCTGCCACTGAAGCTTATTTCATTTCCTTTCACATCCCCCTTTTGGTCAAGAAGATGTTCTCCATCCCACGATGCCGGGTCTACATTCCTCCCCGGGAGTCATATTCCACGTTGCCAGGGAGATTCACTTCCCTGGGTGTCTGATCCCACGTAGGGGGGAGGGCAGTGATTTCACCTTTCAAGTTGGCTTAGCCAGAGAGAGAGGGCCACATCTGAGCAACAAAGAGGCATTCAGGAGGAGACTCTTAGGCACAAATACAGGGAGGCCTAGCCTCTCCTTTGCAGCAACCGTCTTCCCAAGGGTAAAACTTATGGTAGAGGGCTCAACCCATCAAACCACCAGTCCCCTATGTCTGTGGTCATGTTAGCAACCATGGAGGTGGGGTAGGCGAATACCCCTGCATTCTCCACAGGATCCTCAAGGGGGCACTACATCGTTTTTTGTTTTTGTTTTTTTTTTTTTTTTATCCTTGTTTGTCTTTTTTCTTTTTTTTTTTTTTTTTAACTTTCCCTTCTTTTTTCAAATCAACTGTATGAAAAAAAAAGTTAAAAAGAAAACAAACATACAATAAAAGAACATTTCAAAGAGACCATAGCAAGGGAGTAAGAAAAAGACAACTAACCTAAGATAACTGCTTAACTTCCAACATGTTCCTACTTTACCCCAAGAAAGTTACATACTATAGCAACATTTCAGTGAACTTGTTCCTACTACATCCATCAGAAATTAACAGACCATAGTCATTTCTGGGCATCCCCAGAACGTTAAATAGCTTATCTGTTCTTCTTGGATTATTGTTCCCCCTTCCTTAATTGCTCTCTACTGCTAGTTCCCCTACATTCTACATTATAAACCATTTGTTTTACATTTTTCAAAGTTCACATTAGTGGTAGCATATAATATTTCTCTTTTTGTGCCTGGCTTATTTCGCTCAGCATTATGTCTTCAAGGTTCATCCATGTTGTCATATGTTTCACCAGATCGTTCCTTCTTACTGCCGCGTAGTATTCCATCGTGTGTATATACCACATTTTATTTATCCACTCATCTGTTGAAGGACATTTGGGTTGTTTCCATCTCTTGGCAGTTGTGAATAATGCTGCTATGAACATTGGCGTGCAGATATCTGTTCGTGTCACTGCTTTCCGATCTTCCGGGTATATACCGAGAAGTGCAATCGCTGGATCGAATGGTAGCTCTATATCTAGTTTTCTAAGGAACTGCCAGACTGACTTCCAGAGTGGCTGAACCATTACGCAGTCCCACCAACAATGAATAAGAGTTCCAATTTCTCCACATCCCCTCCAGCATTTGTAGTTTCCTGTTTGTTTAATGGCAGCCATTCTAACCGGTGTTAGATGGTATCTCATTGTGGTCTTAATTTGCATCTCTCTAATAGCTAGTGAAGCTGAACATTTTTTCATGTGTTTCTTGGCCATTTGTATTTCCTCTTCAGAGAACTGTCTTTTCATATCTTTTGCCCATTTTATAATTGGGCTGTCTGTGCTATTGTCATTGAGTTGTAGGATTTCTTTGTATATGCAAGATATCAGTCTTTTGTCAGATACATGGTTTCCAAAAATTTTTTCCCATTGAGTTGGCTGCCTCTTTACCTTTTGAGAAATTCCTTTGAGGTGCAGAAACTTCTAAGCTTGAGGAGTTCCCATTTATCTATTTTCTCTTTTGTTGCTTGTGCTTTGGGTGTAAAGTCTAGGAAGTGGCCTCCTAATACAAGGTCTTGAAGATGTTTTCCTACATTATCTTCTAGGAGTTTAATGGTACTTTCTTTTATATTGAGATCTTTGGTCCATTTTGAGTTAATTTTTGTGTAGGGGGTGAGGTAGGGGTCCTCTTTCATTCTTTTGGATATGGATATCCAACTCTCCCAGCCCCATTTGTTGAAAAGACCATTATGGCTCAGTTCGGTGACTTTGGGGGCCTTATCAAAGATCAGTCGGCCATAGATCTGAGGGTCTATCTCTGAATTCTCAATTCGATTCCATTGATCTATATGTCTATCTTTGTGCCAGTACCATGCTGTTTTGGCAACTGTGGCTTTATAATAAGCTTCAAAGTCAGGGAGTGTAAGTCCTCCCACTTCGTTTTTCTTTTTTAAAGTGTCTTTAGCAATTCGAGGCATCTTCCCTTTCCAAATAAATTTGATAACTAGCTTTTCCAAGTCTGCAAAGTAGGTTGTTGGAATTTTGATTGGGATTGCATTGAATCTGTAGATGAGTTTGGGTAGAATTGACATCTTAATGACATTTAGCCTTCCTATCCATGAACATGGAATATTTTTCCATCTTTTAAGGTCCCCTTCTATTTCTTTTAGTAGAGTTATGTAGTTTTCTTTGTATAGGTCTTTTACATCTTTGGTTAAGTTTATTCCTAGGTACTTGATTTTTTTAGTTGCTATTGAAAATGGTATCTTTTTCTTGAGTGTCTCTTCAGTTTGTTCATTTCTAGCATATAGAAACATTACTGACTTATGTGCATTAATCTTGTATCCCGCTACTTTGCTAAATTTGTTTATTAGCTCTAGTAGGTGTATCGTTGATTTCTCAGGGTTTTCTAGATATAAGATCATATCATCTGCAAACAATGACAGTTTTACTTCTTCTTTTCCAATTTGGATGCCTTTTATTTCTTTGTCTTGCCGGATTGCCCTGGCTAGCACTTCCAGCACAATGTTGAATAACAGTGGTGACAGCGGGCATCCTTGTCTTGTTCCTGATCTTAGAGGGAAGGCTTTCAGCCTGTCTCCATTGAGTACTATGCTGGCTGTGGGTTTTTCATATATGCTCTTTATCATGTTGAGGAAGTTTCCTTCAATTCCTACCTTTTGAAGTGTTTTTATCAAAAACGGATGTTGGATTTTGTCAAATGCTTTTTCAGCATCTATTGAGATGATCAATTGATTTTTCCCTTTCGAGTTTTAATGTGTTGTAATACATTGATTGTTTTCTTATGTTGAACCATCCTTGCATGCCTGGAATGAACCCCACTTGGTCATGGTGTATGATTTTTTTAATGCGTCTTTGGATTCGATTTGCAAGTATTTTGTTGAGGATTTTTGCATCTATATTCATTAGGGAGATTGGCCGGTAGTTTTCCTTTTTTGTAGCATCTTTGCCTGGTTTTGGTATTAGATTGATGTTAGCTTCATAAAATGAATTAGGTAGTGTTCCATTTTTTTCAATGTTTTGAAAGAGTTTGAGTAAGATTGGTGTCAGTTCTTTCTGGAAAGTTTGGTAGAATTCCCCTGTGAAGCCATCTGGCCCTGGGCATTTATTTGTGGGAAGATTTTTGATGACTGATTGGATCTCTTTGCTTGTGATGGGTTGGTTGAGGTCTTCTATTTCTTCTCTGGTCAGTCTAGGTTGTTCATATGTTTCCAGGAAATTGTCCATTTCTTCTACATTATCCAGTTTGTTGCCATACAGTTGTTCATAATATCCTCTTATAATTTTTTTAATTTCTTCAGGATCTGCAGTTATGTCACCTTTTTCATTCATTATTTTGTTTATATGGGTCTTCTCTCTTTTTGATTTTGTCAGTCTAGCTAGGGGCTTGTCAATCTTGTTGATCTTCTCAAAGAACCAACTTTTGGTGATATTTATCCTTTCTATTGTTTTTTTGTTCTCTATTTCATTTATTTCTGCTTTAATCCTTGTTATTTCTTTTCTTGTACTTGGTTTAGGATTGGTTTGCTGTTCATTTTCTAGCTTCTTCAGTTGATCCATTAGTTCTTTGATTTTGGCTCTTTCTTCCTTTTTAATATATGCGTTTAGTGCTATAAATTTCCCCCTTAGCACTGCTTTTGCTGCATCCCATAGGTTTTGGTATGTTGTGTTCTCATTTTCATTCGTCTCTATATATTTAGCAATTTCTCTTGCTATTTCTTCTTTAACCCACTGATTGTTTAGGAGTGTGTTGTTTAACCTCCAGGTATTTGTGAATTTTCTAAGTCTCTGATGGTTATTGACTTCTAATTGTATTCCATTGTGGTCAGAGAATGTGCTTTGAATAATTTCAATCTTTTTAAATTTATTGAGGCTTGTTTTATGTCCCAGCATATGATCTATTCTGGAGAAAGTTCCGTGAGCACTAGAAAAGTATGTGTATCCTGTTGATTTGGGATGTAATGTCCTGTAGATGTCTGTTAAATCTAATTCATTTATCAGATTGTTTAGGTTTTCAATTTCCTTATTGGTCTTCTGTCTGGTTGATCTATCTATAGGAGAGAGTGATGTGTTGAAGTCTCCCACAATTATTGTGGAAACATCAATTGCTTCCTTTAGTTTTGCCAATGTTTCTCTCATGTATTTTGTGGCACCTTGATTGGGTGCATAGACATTTACGATTGTTATTTCTTCTTGCTGAATTGCCCCTTTTATTAGTATGTAGTGGCCTTCTTTGTCTCTCAAAACATCCCTGCATTTGAAGTCTATTTTATCTGAGATTAATATTGCTACACCTGCTTTCTTTTGGCTGTAGCTTGCATGAAATATTTTTTTCCATCCTTTCACTTTCAATTTCTTTGTGTCCCTGTGTCTAAGATGAGTCTCTTGTATGCAACATATTGATGGTTCATTTTTTTTGATCCATTCTGCGAATCTATATCTTTTAATTGGGGAGTTTAATCCATTTACATTCAACGTTAAAACCGTGAAGGCATTTCTTGAATCGGCCATCTTATCCTTTGGATTATGTTTGCCATATTTTTCCCTCTCTCTATTAATATCCTTTATTGTACCCATACCGAATCTCTTTAGTACTGAACCTTTCTCCAAGTCTCTCTGTCCTGTCTTTGTTTCTCTGTCTGTAGGGCTCCCTTTAGTATCTCCAGTAGGGCAGGTCTCTTGTTAGCAAATTCTCTCAGCATTTCTTTGTCTGTGAAAAATTTAAGCTCTCCCTCAAATTTGAAGGAGAGCTTTGCTGGATAAAGTATTCTTGGCTGGAAATTCCTCTCACTCAGAATTTTAAATATATCGTGCCACTGCCTTCTCGCCTCCATGGTGGCTGCTGAGTAGTCACTACTTAGTCTTATGCTGTTTCCTTTGTATGTGGTGAATTGCTTTTCTCTTGCTGCTTTCTGAACTTGCTCCTTCTCTTCTATGTTTGACAGTGTGATCAGTATATGTCTCGGAGTGGGTTTTTTTGGATTTATTCTATTTGGAGTTCGCTGAGCATTTATGATTTGTGTATTTATGTTGTTTAGAAGATTTGGGAAGTTTTCCCCAACAATTTCTTTGAATACTCTTCCTAGACCTTTACCCTTTTCTTCCCCTTCTGGGACACCAATGAGTCTTATATTCGGACGTTTCATATTATCTATCATATCCCTGAGGTCCATTTCGAGTTTTTCAATTTTTTTTCCCCATTCTTTCTTTTATGTTTTCATTTTCCATTCTGTCATCTTCCAGGTCACTGATTCGTTGTTCAACTTCCTCTAGTCTTGTACTATGAGTGTCCAGAATCTTTTTAATTTGGTCAACAGTTTCTTTAATTTCCATAAGATCATCCATTTTTTTATTTAGTCTTGCAATGTCTTCTTTATGCTCTTCTAGGGTCTTCTTGATTTCCTTCATATCCCGTACTAGGGTCTCATTGTTCATCTTTAGTTCTTTGAGTAGCTGCTCTAGGTGTGTCTCTTCTGGTCTTTTGATTTGGGTGCTTGGGCTTGGGTTATCCATATCGTCTGGTTTTTTCATATGCTTTATAATTTTCTGTTGTTTTTGGCCTCGTGGCATTTGCTGACCTTGATAGGGTTCTTTTAGGGTTTGTAGACCAGTTGAAGTCCTTATCTCTAATTTATCAGATCTACAGCTTCGTGGAGTACACTTTCTCTAACTAACCAGCAGGTGGCGTCCACGAGCCACCTGTTCTCCACAAGCCAGATCTCCCCTGCTTAGCCTTTTTGGTGAGTGGGGGAGTGAGTCTTGTGGGGCCCAATTGGTGTCCCAAGCTTGCGTGTGTAGTTGGTGTTGCCTGCCCTGTATGTGGGGTGTGTTTCTGGGCAGTCGGGGAGGGGGGGTGGCCCTAACAATCAAATCTCCCTGATGATCCTAGAGTTTTAAAGCTACTGCAATAGTCTAATCCTTCAGTTCAGTCCTGCCACAGTTTGTCTCTGCCACTGACCCACAAGTCTTTGGTATTGGCGTATGGCTCCTGAGACTTGCAAGTGGGCCCCTCTTCCAGGCTGTGCACCCCGGGTCCTCTGTTGAGGGATGACTGTGCTATGTCGCAGGTGAGTGCCGTCCCCCAGGGCAGTTCTGGGCTGCTGGGCTGTGTTGGGAGGCTCCCAGTCTGCTCAAATGATGGCTGAATGGGGCTCTGTTAATTCACACTGCTCCCCCTTCCCAGCTCTGGGACATTCAGCTGAGGTTGCAGGGAAGGCTAATGTCCACGCCCAGTTTTGTGGTGTGTGCCTGTTATTTGAAGCACTTCCGTCACACTGGGTTGTCTGGGGCAGCTCTGGGCTATGGGGCTGGCAATGGGCAGGAGTGTTTCCTGTCCACCAGGATGGTGGCTGTGAGCGGACACCCCCCTTTTCTTGGGAAGTTGTGTTGTTTAGTGAATTTTCTCAGCCACTGGATTATTGCCTTTTGTCTCAGAGCTCTCTTAGTTCTGCTCTTGACTTGACGTGCCCAAATTTCAATTCTTTGAAGCTTTCTGTATTGAGCTTCTTAGAGTAATTGTTTTAGAAAAAGCAAAAAGGATTTAAAAAAAAAAAAAAAAAAAGGGCCCTCCTCAGAGATCTAATGGGTTATTGAAATGCTAATAGACAAAGCAACCAGGGCCATTAAGGAAAAGTGCCCAGGGCAGAGAGATCAGCCTTGCTTCGGGATTTGCATATGCGCCTCAAGGCCTGATCTCCGCCCTTCCCCTTTCTGTGTTCACCAGAACTCCAAAAATCCTCTGCTTTTATTTTGGAGTTTTTCGTGTTGTTTTTTTTCTATGCCTGTCTCCTCTCTGCTGGGCTGGCTGCTCTCAGAGTCTCTGGTGTCTGGCCTCAGTCTATCTATGGTTGGAGTTTGAATCAGTAGAATGAGTTTCCGGTAAGAGCAGCCACTGCAATTCTCCCTTCTCCTTCCTGGAGCTGACAGCCCCTCCTCCCCCGGGACTGAGCCTGGCAGGGAGGGGCGCGGGTCCCCTGGCCGCAAAAACTTACAGATTTCGCTGATCTCAGCAGTTCCACGTTTTCATGAGTGTTGTATGAAGTATGCCCAAAGACAGATTGCTCTGTGGTGTCCAGTCCACGCAGTTCCTGCCTTTTTACCTACTTTCCTGGAGGAGTAACTAAAACATACAGCTCACCAGTCTGCCATCTTGCCCCGCCTCCAAAATGGTTCACTTTTTAAGAAATATCATTACAGTTTAAGGTTATCCCTGTGATGAGATATCACAGCATGCATCGTGTAATATGGTTCTACTTCATCTTTTCTCATTCATCTCTATTGCAAATATAAATGAATGAGCATGGTATATAGTTATTCAGGTCAAATTCTCTTTCAGGACTGATATTCCTGTTATACAGTTTAGTCATCTGTTAACATCCTGAAATGTCAAAAGCTTCATTTTTTAAGAGTAGAATGTCAGTTGCTTTCTTACTTAGAGCAATTTAGCTGGCACAAAAAGCAAGTGATTTGACAGTAGCAGCAGTCAGGGCAAAAACTGGCTGATGAATTGAGAAAACAGATGTAAAGATTCAAATATATATCAGCATGACCACAGTTTATATGTTTCTAGGAAAATCAATGAAATAAAATTGAAAAGAAAAGATCAGAAAGATCATGGTATGTATATGAAAAGATCTGCATCTGATTCATATATCTTTGAGAAAGATTTCTTCATTCTTGTAAACTCTTTAAACTCTTAAGTGACTTCTGTGCTGCAACCCGTGAAAGTAAAGAAGCTTTCTATTTACTGTTGTTTACACCTAAATATTTAAATCTGTGATCTAATAATGACAATAAGTGCTTTTTATTGATAATTATATTTACTGTAAACATATTAATAGTGAGGAAATCAAGAAATCAAATATATGTTGAAAAGATGTTGGATAGAGAGTGAAGATTATAAATAATATATACTACATACTATGTATTATATATGTACATCATGTATAATATAAAATACATAATGTACAACATTGAAATTGCTTTAAAAATGTAAATACTAGTTGAATCAGTTTACACAGGCTGCACATATGCCAGTTTTCAAATTATCAGTCAAATCCAAATAATCAACTGCCCCTCAGATCTTTGAAAATGAGAGAATGGATTGGGGTGGCTCTTTTTATTTTCCATTTCAAAGATGAGTTGAATGTGAGGAATGATTTCGGTGTTATCCACATTCCGTATGGACTGGAATTACCCTCCAGCATGCTCATGTTGTGGAATTTGGAGAAATCCATGTAGTCCTGTAAGATCTGTGAAGGCTGTCTCTGCTCCTTTCTTTTACTCATTCTCTGGGTAGGACCATGCTGCCTTAAAAAGGTCTCGGAGGAGCACATCTGTTTAGAGTTCCCCCCTTTAAATTAAAGACCATGGCGGGTACCAGGTTTTTTTTTTTTATTGGTGACTTGTTTGCTTCAGTGTGTAAGTAAGTGCAGGGGGCAGGAAATCAAGCTCATTATGCTTTTCAGTTTATTCATTTATTGGTCCTCTGTCAACCTGCCAGCCCTCTCTTTGGGATAACTGCCCTTTGTATAATAATCTGCCAACATTCATGGTGGTTGCATTCACTGTACCCATTCTACTGTGGAACTCCATTACGACTGGGTTTTGAATGCAAAGCTCCATGATATCTGGGTATAAACAGTGTGCTGAGTCACAAAGACACTCTTTGTATTTCTTTGTCTTCTTATAATTCCAATTTTTTCCCTAGCTTTGAAGAGGGGATTTTCTGGAAATAGGAAGGAAAATACATGCAGTTATGATTCTGTTCCATACTTTCATGATGGGGAGTTTAAGAGGAATGGGGAGTTGTCTTCTATAGTTTTAAAACCTGAGTTGTTTTTTTACTAAAATGTTCTATATTTGAGGCTGATTTTCTACCCGTGGAGGTGTAGGTGAATTGGCCTTTGTTTTCTTCCAGTTACCTTGGCTGGCAGGTGGCCATATTGATTATTCTTGGCATGTGCTGTAGAAGCCCCTCTCTGATCTTGGAAGTCTCTGCTTTGTCCACAGCAGTCCTGTTGACTTCTTAACCCTGAACTCTCTCTTCTCAAAGGAAGATGTGCCTTTGACCCCTTTATGCTGACCGCCCCTGACTCTGTTTTGTTTATTCTTTCTTGTCTGTGAGGGTTTTAGGTCGTTTTGAGAATAAAGTTGAATGACTGGATCTTAAGTCAGCAGACCAGTGAAAATTAAAAACTAAATAGGGAAGGTTTGTTTTTCCCTCCTACAACCTTCCCCCTCCCACCATTACTTTAGAGACAGAACTAAAGCCCTGAGTTATGATCAAATTTAACAAAATTGGGATGCCACAGAAAACTAAGAAAATAAGTGGCCTTTGCTTTTTTACTTGCCCCTAGGCTTTGTGAAGATCAAGGTACTTCTCTTCCTCTTTTTCTCTTTCCTGTTTTATTTTTGTTGAAATTCTTGACTCAGGTTGATACAATTTTGTAAAAAAAAAAACAAAAAGTGTAAAATGATATTTAAGTTTTTATATTAAAATATTTTGAGCATTTGCCATGTGCCATGCTTTGCATCTATAGTTACAGAGAGGATATAAGGCAGATTCTAGGTTCTTTTTTTTTTTTTTTTTAATTTATGGTGGTCTCTCTAACATTGACTTTTAATGTTAAATTGACATTTTCAGTGTAATACTTTAAAGACTTTCATGACAATACAGAATGGAGGAAACTTGTCTTTCTGTTCTTTATGTGTGTAGATGGCTCTCAGACTTTAGAGTGCCTTGGTTCCCCATGTGTGTCTGTATGTGAAAGAGAGAGAGAAGGAAAGAGATATTCTGCATCCAAACCGAATTCTTCCCTCATCTGGACTTAGCTGGTATATTACAGTGGCCCAGAAATCTGCAGGTTAAATAAACACTATGCTTTTAATGCAAGAGGCTTAGAGGCTGCAGTTTGAAGACCACTGAGAAAATGTCATCATGTATAGCAGCTAATGTAAATATATCTTTCTATGTAAGGTTCTGCTTATGAACCGAGCCAATTTATTATTTCTAAGTTTGAGGACCAGAAGAACAATTTAAACTATATGCACTATCATTTTTGTGTATATGTGAGTCATTAAATATTGTACAGATGCCACGAGATACTAATATATTTTTACATTCATCATTCAAAAGATATTGAATTAGTTTCCAAGTTAATGTCAATGTATTAAGCAGAATGAACATTTTATATGAATGTGCATTATCACAGTCTTCTGACAAAGTTTAGATAAACTAAAAGACCATCATGCATATTATGAAAGTGTGTTTTACGTTAGATAAAGTGTGTAAAGAATGCCATTTCCATGTGTCATGTAACTTAACTCAAGCTCATCCATGTTTCATACATACAAAGTATTCCTAATCCATGCCACAGTTCTTATTAATAACCATTGATGTTAGTGTGGGGAACATACCTATATGAAATTCTCTTCACAGGTCCACTGATAGCATATTTATGTACTATAGAGTCAGACCTACTCTAGAAGTGATTGATCCAAGCTCACTCTTTTCTAGGTTGTGACTCTTTGAGCCAGGATACTTAACTTCTCCATACTTCCTATTACACAATTGAAAGAATAGTCCTAACTCATTGGTTTGAGACTTGGTGAAACTAGATGTGCACAACCCCTGAGCACACTGCTTCACACATATTAAACCTTCCATAAATGTTTAATTAGGTGGTTGGGTCTGTCAAGCAAACATGTACAATTAGGAGATTTGTTACTTGTGTGTATCAGCCTGGTTTTGTTTTATTTAGATGTTTGTTAAACTCAACAATGCAGTATTAGATTAGTTTACTTTATCAGAAAAGAGGTCTTAGAGATTTTTAAGTAAACATCTGTGCCCATCCTTCATTTTAGAAACTGAGGAACATGTGTTAGGACTAATGAATGAGCTGGAATTGAATTTAGTTTAGTAGAGCCAGCAACAGACTACAACTCCTAGCCTCACTATACTTTTGAATATTAAATTATAAGTGTATTAACTCACAGAGGTTGAGTTCATTGCCATAGAACAGCACCCATTTAATAATCATTTACACAGTGCAAGAGACTTCATACTTTATTTTAAATATTAGCAGTAATGTGAACTTTCAAGTTTTAAAGCTAATTTTTTAAATTTGTTCTAGAAACAACATACAGCTAGCCACACAGGTATGTAAAGAGCCTTGTAACAGAAACTGTCTTGCCTTTTGTGTATTTAATTGGCAAGGGTAGTTCTATGGTTTGGCAGCGGTTCTACCTTGATGGAGCCCAGGAGGCCAATCTTGTGTCTCTTGGTCCTTGGGTTTTTGAAGCTCAGGTGTTTGGGAGCCAGTCTGCTGCCAGCTGACTCATTCTCAGAGGAGGTACTTTGGTAGCAACTCTTCAGGCAGGGAGAAGCAGTCAGTTTGGTCAAAATAACTGGAAAGAAAACATGAGTTAGAATCCCTATTCAGAATGAATCCTTTTTCACTGCCTTAACTGCCATACACAGAGGAGTACAAAGTAAGATTGGGTATCTAACTGCTGTCATTTGGCACCTCATAAAGTACTCCATCTAAGGACACGGTGCTTTATTTTGGCAGCTGTGATGTGGTAGTTACACTTGTATTTTAGATAGTATATACATCAGTGTCATCATCCCTCAGATTCAAACTAAATTGGATATTTTGCATTAGGAAATAATTCTGGTCTGCCCTCATCAGAGACTGCTTGCAGTTTAGTAGACTTTACTCATTTAAAATTCCTGCTGCAAGTATCCCCTCTTCAATGAATCCTTGCTTACCGCTGGAATTGAATTTTATACCCCCCAAAATACATGTTTAAATCGTACTTCATGTTCCTGTGGGTGTGACCACATTTGTAAATAAGACTTTTAAAGATATTATTATTAGTTAAGGTATGGACTCATTTGTAGATAGGTTCATCAAAAACCATATTTAGATGAGGCTAAATTGAATCAGGGTGGGTCTTAATCCATATGGTGGAAGTCCTTATAAGCAAAGGAAATTGGATGCAGAAGCCAAAAAACAAAAACCAGAAGTCACTGGAAACTAGAAGAAACCAGAACTAGGAGAAGCTAGAGAGAGAGAGAGAAAAAGAGAGAGAGAGAGAGAGAGAGAAAGATTGTGGTGTGACGGAGGGTAGCCATCACCAGCATGTTACAGACTTCGGAGAAAGCATGGTCCTGCTGACACCTTGATTTTGGACTTTTTTAGCCTCCACAGTTGTGAGCCAATAAATTCCTGTTGTTAATCCAAACACAATAAACCAGTGTACGGTATTTGTCATAGCTACCTAGCAAAAACTAAGGTACTCACCTTCTTTGCAACCATAGCTCTTCTATTATAGCAATTAGAAGTTTGTAATTTGTTTATCTCCCTTTTGGAGGACAGGGACAGTGAGATAAACAGTCTTATTCTTCTCTGTATGTATAGCTTTATTTTTTCAAGTCCCTAACCTAATGCCAGGCACATAGTAAGTGCTCAATAAAAGGTGAATAAATAAATGTGTTACTTGGTTATCTCTTTGTAAAGTTAACTTTAGCACAATGTCAGTGGTCATGAATGAATAATGTTGCTATTGTGCAGCATAATTAAATGCAGTTTATACCAGTCCATGTCTCTTAAGTCATTTATCTTCAGGAATACTCCTCATCTTGGAGATTTCTGTTCAGCTTTACCCTTTGAACATCCCTTTGTAATGCTGGTATTCATTAGTAGTTAGTAACAGCAGTTATAATACTATCTCAAAAGTGGGTGGACTGAATAAACTATGGACTTTGTTTAGTAATGATATATTAATACTGGTTCATTAATTGTAACAAATGTATTTTAACATTTATAAGATGTTACCAATAGGGGATCCTGGGTGCTGGGTAGGTGGGAATTTTATGTTCTATTTTCCCAATTTTTCTGTTAATCTAAAACTTTTCTAAAAAATAGTCTATTAAAAATTTTAAAAAAAGCAGATGGACCTTCTCTAGGCTTGTAGTTTTGTTTTTACACTTTTTCCCACCTCTCCCTTGAAGTGTTTGTTTGTGTCTGTGTGTGTGTGCGTGTGTGTGTGAGTGTGCATGTGCAGTAGTGACAGTTTTCTTAGTTTGGGAAACTGTGGTAATTTTGAAGTAGAAGAAGGATTTAATAACAGTTCTTTAAATTAGTTTGCTTTAAACACACCCTCCTCGATACAATTGTGGTTAAAATGTTTATTTTATTTGTCTTTGTGTTTGGAATAGTGAGTTGTGTGTGGTGAGGCTTTTTGGTTCTTGTTTTACTGCAAAACCATTTTGTTATATATATAATCCATAGAAAGAAATGTTTGATTAATAGCTATTTTAAAAACTATCTAAAGGGATATTCATTAATATTTTTAATAAATTGTATTTTAACATATTATTATAATAGTAATTTATGAATTCTAATTACAAAAAAAATCACAGCACAAAAGTGTATCAGAAGTGTAAATCTCCAATCCCTGCTCCCATGCCCATAAGTAAATACTCTAAATTACTTACCATATATTTTTTGAGACTTCAATCTGTATATATAGCCATAAAGAGGATAGTGTATTTATATAAGCACTGAATGTGGGTGTATATATTGCATATAATGTATGTAAGATTCCTTCTTTAAAAAATACTAGATAGATAACTTTTACAGAATGTTCTCTCATATTTTGTCACTTCAAAACTTAGCTTAAAAACTATTTCTCTGTTAGTGTATATAGATTTATTTCCTCATTTTTATCAGCTCGATAATAGTCTGTATATAGATGCTCCACAATTAAGTTATTTATTCCCTATTTTTGGGCTTTTGCATTGTTTTCAGTTTTTTATTACTGAGAATATACCTGCAGTAGACATCTGTGGCCGTAATTATTTGTGCAGTAGACATCTGTGGCTGTAATTATTTGTGCATTTGTGTAAGTATTTTGGGGCATTTATTTGGTAAAGTAGAATTGCATGAGAAATTTTGAAATATATACTTAATCTTTTACCAACTGTTACCAAATACTTTCTAAAATTTAGGAGCTCTTTTCTTATCCATGGCTATTTTGAGCCAGGATTTTGATATTTTAGGGCATACACCATTTTTCCCAATTATGAAATAATACATATTCATGTAGAAAATTTTAGAATTAGATGAATTTTTTAAAATAAAAAGGGAAGCTATATAATTCTGCTCCCCAAAGCAAGCACTATTGAAATTTTGTTACTTTTACTTCTAGTCCACTTTTTTTCTAAGAATAATTTTTACTGACTTTCTCATTTAGCATTCTACCATAAACATTTATACCTGCATTAGCATCACTGGAAACACTAAAACACCAATTTATTGATTACTTAAGGGTCCATTATTTAGCATACCATTATATGTTAATTGTATTTTTTAATTTATATTGACACTTAATATGTCTTCATTTTTGGCCATCATAAATTGTAAGGTGAAGAGTGAAGAGTGTCTTCTTTTATGTATAGATTTTTGATATTTTGTCATATTTTCTTAGCAATATTAAAAAGGATGTGAATTTTGGGCTAGATAATAGGAATATTTTAATGGATTGTGCTGCCCTTTGCCAAATTATTTCCCAGAAAGGATGCACCAATTGCAGTCCCTCCTAAAGGATTGGAGTGTGCTTCTTTCAGCATTCTTTTGCTATAGCAGAATGTTTGTTTGTTTGTTTTTATGATGTTTGAAAGGGTACAATCCTAAGTTATTTACTAAAGCACTTCTCTGGTTTTGGCATAAAGTTGTAACTTGGCCTAAAACTCTTGAGTCTGCCAGTTGGCCAAGATTATTAGCCAATTCATGAACATGTATTTACCGAGTAGTTTTGCATGCATTGTGTGGGTAAACAATGATAAACTATTGAATTATAGAAATGTTTAAGTTCATGGTAATGAAAGTGTTAGACTCGCACTCCAGAGAAAGCCCATACACATACATTTTCTTAATAATTTTTGTATTTATGGTTGATTCTTTAGGGTACCATAGCTTCTGTATCCATTCCTTAGAGACCCCTTGTTCCTTAGGGTAGAAAACCTAAGGAGGGTTGGTATCTTCTTTGGTTGTTGTGATGGTTGGGTTCATGTGTCAACTTGGCTACGTGGCCTAGCTGTCTGGTCAAGCAGGCATTGGCCTGACGATTGCTGTGAGGCTATTTGAGGCTGGTTGGTTTGTCGGATCATCAGTCAATTGACTGCAGCTGACTGATGACTCATCAAGGGGCGTGCTTCCACAGTGAGAGAATGCAATTGGCTGGATTTGGTCCGGGTGATCAGTTGGAGGCTTATAAACCGGACGGTTAGAGAACCTTCACTTCTTCAGCTGCTCAGTGAAGCTTTTCCTGGGGAGCTCGTCGAAGTTGCCAGTTCGTTTCCTGAGGAGTTCGTCAAAGTTGTCGGTTCGTTTCCCGAGGAGTTCATCGGACGTCTTCCTTGGAGTTGACAGCTTGTTGATGGCTCTGCAGAATTTGGACTCGTGCGCTCCCGCAGTTGCGTGAGTCACTTTTACAATTTGATAATAAGAGACATCTCTCATTGATTCTGTTTCCAAGGAGAACCCTAACTAATACAGTTGTCATTACCTCTTTCATATTTACCCTTCTTTGTGACAAGTCATGTTCTTTTGAGACTCCTGCCACCTGCTTTACCACGTTTTCCCCTTCTTATGGCCGGTGTGACTGAAGTTCTGATATTCAGATACCATTCTCATAGTTGTCCTTGCACCAAGCCATTAACCTTGCTTTCATGACTTGAAACGACCATGGTTTTAATATAACTCATATAACCACTTGGTTCTTTTCCTAATCATCTCTAGAGTGACCTTGTCCCTTTGCCATGATTATCCTACATCACATCATTGCCAGATAGTTCAGCTTTCAAAGCCACAAAAATCAGACTATTTTTCTGACTATAATTTCCTGTTCTTCCAACTTACTTTCTCAGATATCCTTAAAGCATCATTGCTGATAAGACATCAATTTTATCCCTTATCTGTTAGTTTCCAGTATTTTCTTACATCCTTGAAAATATTTTCAAAAGCTTTGCTCCTACTCCCTCCATCAAACCAGCCTGGCAAGATGCCTTACCCTGTGTCAAAAGTGATGTGTCAGAAAGGCCCCGGATGGGTCAGAATTTAGTCTTTGCTCTTGTGCTGACTAGCAATATAACCTTGACAAATCACTTCTCTATTCTAAGCTATATAAAAGTGATGTTTGCAGTAGATTATCATTTTCCAAAACATAATAGACACTAGACCCAGATGATACATGCAAAAAAGTTTCACAGTCAAATGGATTTGGCAAACACACTTTATTATTCCTTCTTACAAATACATAAAACATAATAACATCTCAAAGTCTCTCATATCAATATCTTCAAGGCTCTGAAGATTCCTCTTGGGGGAAAGTGATTTAATATTGTTTATCCTACTATTTTTCAATCTATGTGATTATGGTGCTTACCGCACTTACTTTATATATGCAGGTTCAGTTGACAAACTTTGGGAAATGCTGAGCCAGATTCTCTTTAACAATGCTTTTGATCTTTAATTTCATTATTCTATAATTTCATTTTATTTGATTTTTCAGTCGCTAGGAATATCCAGGATAGGGATACTTCAGCATCTCCATAATTCAGTGAGATGGATTTATGCCACATATCTCCCACAAATAAAATAATTCACTGACAGTAGTCCTCTTAAGAAGTATTCTTCTGAGATCAGCAGTATTTTATGTGCTATATCAGAAAGAGAAAGAAAGACACAGAAAGAACCAAAACAAGTCCTATGATTTATTAAGTACAGCATGACAAGTAATCATGTATTCCACAGTCATCATTCAGTGAAAATGAGGGTTTCTTTAAGACCTTCCTTCAAAGTCACTTGAATGAAAAAGTAGATACATTTTTTTGGAAATGCGTATATATAAGAATTGCCAACAGTTGCTTTACATAATTCAGTGATTCTGAGAGGTTGCTTGAGTAAGTACAAGATAAACAGATGCAGACAAGTACAGGATTGTAAAGTTCAAAGGAAATGCAAACTTGATTAACAAAAGTCACTGTCAGAGACTAATTGTAATTCTGCAGCATATGAATCCTTGAATAATGTCCCCTAAAAGGTCAGCCAAAAGTCCTGCTTTAGAAGACTGCTCCTCCCTTGAAGAGAATTTCCAAATTTAGGTATTTCCTGGCATCAGGAATGTCAAGAAAGCTATAAGGCTTTTTTTTCCCTTAGGTTTCTTTTACAAGTTAAAATGATGTGAAATTGGTGAGAATAGTGGAGCCTGTGCTGCCCATTAAGCAACAAAGAAATTTAGCTTTTAATGGAGTTAACTAAGTTATCTTGCATGAGAATCAGAGCTCTTTAAGTTGTATACATCCTTTTTTGTTTGCTTATTTCATTCTTAAATTTTTTTTGAGAAAAAAAATCAGTAAATTTTACTTTTTTTCATATATTGTTAGCATAATAAAGACATCATGCCAGTGCTATTAATTATGCATTTTTAAATAATTACGTTGGTTTTATTGTAAATATGGGATATAATTTCCCAAGAGCATGGCAGAAATAATGAATTAGTACTTAGACATTTTTCTAGCTCTAATGATTAAATGATTGCTTCAATAGTACAATTTTTCAACTCTACATAATTAATGACTCTGAATAGGCAATTAAATTATGTTTAATTTTGATAACTGTTATGATTTAATAATTACATATTTTGTTATTTCTAAAAAATTAATTATTTTATTGACTGTGATGTTGATTGAGATCTTACTCACTTAATTTATTGGTTTTTGATTTAGAGGAAATGTTTTGCAAGTTGAACTCAAAGAACATGTTGACCTAACAGCAAAATCTCTACATGTAATATTTCATGCTCATAGACTATGTAATTCACTAATTCAAAAGCTACCTAGAGGACAGTTGTTTTTGATGGTTCCTTTCTGAAATGATCTGAAGACAGACATCAAAAGGAAGTTTTCCAAATTTGCAGAGTACACATATTTGGTAGCCAAATATTTCACTTCAGAAATACATTCCAAAATGGTCTATACACAGGCTATAAAATTTGCATGAGTTGTAGAAAAGGTTAATGGTATCTTATGCTCTTTGCTTCAAGAAATCATCTGAGAAACTACTATGTTGGGGTAGAATAGGTTAAAAAAGAGTGTCTCATGGGGAAAAGTCTCAAGGGTCTCTAATCATTTGTCAGACATAATTGAGAGCTTACTACGTTCCAGGCCAGCTGCTCAAAAAACTTATAGTAATGGTAGAAATAGATAAAAACAAATTAGTGCTTTTCAGTGGTATAGATGCCCTTTCAGGAGTGAAAGGCTTGTGCAGGAATGAAATTAAAGCCATTTTCACTTTGGGCATCACTTGGGAAGCTTGAAGTTTCAGTAACCTTAACATGATTTATCAGTTGATTTTGCTATAAAAAAGCCAATGTAAATCAAAATTTTATTTATGACAGTATTACCCATATTAGGCAATTATATTTAGTATTGAGCAGAAAGAACTTTAGAAATTAGAAACAATCTTAGAGGGAGAAAAATTGTGATTGTGGAGAAGTTCCAAACCATATTGAAAACAAGCCTGAGGAAGAGAATACTACGTGGGGCATTTTAGCTTTTTATACATGTTTGTAGATGCTGTATATAATCTGTTTACTCACCATTCCATACCCACCTATAAGTCTCCAGAAGTTAAAGTAACTTATCAAGCACCCTAAATGACAAATGACTTCCATTAAGTGTATTAGGAACCTTCAGCATCTCCATTGGTATGTCAAACTTTCCGTAGATTGGATATGAGAAGTGTTGTTTTAAAATATTTATATGCCTTTTATTACATCAAAATGAAAAATTCCAACTTTAGGAGGGGGAAAAAAAAGATATATAGTCATGTGTTTCATTTTTTCTGCTACAAGTGGGGGTGGTATATTAAATCTGATTCTCCCCAATAACTCTTTCACTTCCTACAACTGTGTAGTAGGGTGCATTAGCTGTTTCGAGCCAGCAGGTATCATCTAATGTATTTCTCAAATAATAGATTCTCTTGTGCTGTTAACATAGCATTCTGATTTTCAGTATGTAACCCACAACTACGTAGAATGGTGTTTTGGATTATACTACAGTGCAGTGTCTGAATTGAGCAAACTGAAGAAAGCTAATGCAATGTATGCCTACATTAAACCCCTAACTCACATTTAAAGTCCCAGTGAAAATAATGAGATGATTCAAATTGAAGGACCTATCACAATGCTTTGTTTTTTAAGTTAGGCACTAGAAAATCTTGCTTGTTCTGTGGGATAAAAAGGTGAAGTTTTAGACTTTGGTCAAAAGCAGAATCAAAACAGAAGGATTAACCAATTTGATCCATGATGTATTTCAACATTAACCAGTATTTGTACATCTTATGCTTGAAGCATTTACATTTATTTTATCATGGTAAAAAGGTCAGCCTGAGATACCTGTTAGAAAACATATCTCTTTATCTCTAACTGTATCTATCTAAACAAGTTATCTTCAGATTTTTTTTTTTCTAATTTCTCAAAACAAAAAACTCTGTTAGTGAACTTGACAATTATTCTACCCCTTATGTATCATTTCTTGTCCAGCATTTATTAAGGGCAGACAAGCAGACTTGGTAATGTTTCCTCATCATCTAAAACTGGAAAATATCCTTAGATATTTTTAGCACTTTTACTAAGCTGGTAATGAAAGCAAATATTAACAAAAAAATTAGCAAATGTGGATTACCTAAAAGAAGAAAACAAATCAAATCAAACCCCTAAACCCAGGATAGATAATTGTAATTCCTTTATGCACATATGCATGTTTTAAATCACAATGATCATAATATGATTATTTCTCTATGTAGTTGGTTCTTTATTTTGCATATAATTTATGTCATATAATTTGAAATTAGTAAGAGGACACATTTTGAAGAGGGTCAAAAAAGTAAAAGAGTGGTTAGCCTTTTTTTTTTAATTGTAAAAAGATTCACAAGGTGCTCTTTTAGCATTCTGTAATAATTCTTCCATGAATATTTCAATGAGATCATGTAATAAATATTCTTTATTATTGTGAAACAAAGTTGCAGAAAAAACCATGACATATTCAAACCAGTATCCTGGTAGTTCTTCCAGAATAAATTTATATTATTAAAATAAATTAACAAAACTTACATTCTTTATAATGTGGAACCATTATTCTCAAATTAAACTTTTACAAGACAGAATTAAGGTTATTTAATGGGTGCAAATAAATTTCTATAATATGGAAAGCTTGAATGTGAGAAAAAGGACTAGTCAGAAGTGTAAAATATGGTAGATATAGTAATGAATTTAAATACTGTAGTAAATCATAACTGCCATTTTATTAGACATTGTTACATAAACTGGAAGACATGGCAATCTGATAAATCTGCCTTTTAATGCTCAGTGGTTAACTCTGAAAATAAATTATTTCTCTGTCTTTTACTGAAGAAGTTACCTAAATCTGTCTTAAGGAATGTGAAATCTGCAGCCACACCAAAGTAATAATAGAAATGCAAGTAAAAATTCTGGAGTTTAAAAAGTTAAAACTATTATTCCAGCCAAGTTCTTGGTATATTTTTAAAAGATAATTTGGTTTTGAAGGGTTTGGGAAGGTAATTATGTAAGATAAACACATTTAATTTAACTGCCTTAAAATGTTTACCTTTTTTCTAGTAGGTAAGAACTGATTATGGTTGAATGATACGTATGTAAAGTTTTTATGTTACTCATTACCATTTGTAAACTTGGCAACACTTTTAAAATAATAACAGTACATTTTGAATCTTACATAATAGTAAAACTTGATAAGAAACAGGCTTTTATTTTGGTATTTAGGGATGTGTTCCATCAATCTGTGGATTCCTTTACTTAATGATTTTTGAATTTATAAACTGTTCCCCAAATGAACAGAAAACAATAGCAATCTTTAAATATTTGCATTTAACTGAGAACCATTTATGATATGTTTTTACTTTAAAAGTAATTAAGCAAGAAGATGGAAGAAGATGGCGGCATAGAGAGGAGTGGAAGCTAGTTTGTCCCCCTGGAACAACTAATAAACAACCAGCAACAACTAATAAATAATCTAGAATAACTATGGGGGGACAAATGTGACTGTCCACTCATCATACACCAACCTGAATTGGGAGGAATGCCTGAGATTGCAGCATAAGTCTGTAAGTAAAAACTGTGGATCCAAGCTGGGAGCCCTGTCCCCCCATGGCCCAAACTGCAAAGCCTTGTGGTGCTAGAGAGCAGCACTCTCCAAGCAAACAAATATAGCTCAGCTGAACTCCAGCTGGGGTTTTAATTAACAAGCGTGGACTGCTCAATACAAGCTATGAGTCCCCAACAAGCAGACAGAGGCTTTTGGTGATGACTGACCTTTGAGAGCTAGAGGGTGGCCACGACTGGCTGTGAAGAGGGCCTTCTGTCCCTTTTTTGGCTCAGTGGAGAAATCCTCAGCCATTTTCAGTTCCCAGCACTCTGACCCAGAAAAGGGTGGAGATAGCACAGGCAGAGAGACTATTCAAATGCTAATGACCTCTCCATTGGGGGTTATCTTCCCTAACAGAAAAGAGGTGGGGCCCAGCTCTACTACCCTCCTCCATTCAGAACCAGACCCCAGAGCCTGGGAGGAAACAGCTACAGGCCACACCTCCTTACACCAGTCTGGAGCTACCGGCTGACAGGTGCCACCTGCTGGGTGGAAAAGCACAGTGACTTGAGGCCTCAGAGGGTGTACCAGTCTTCTAAGACACACTCAGGGAAACAGGATACTTTTCCCTCCTTCAAAGACCTGAGCCCGTTCTCCTTTGGGAAAATCTGATTGGGGTAACCAAGGAAACCAGATGCCTAGACAACAGAAAACTACAGCCTACACTAAGAAAAATGAAGCTATGGCCCAGTCAAAGGAACAAACTGACCCTTCAGCTGAGATACAGGAATTTAAACAACTAATACTAAATCAATTCAAAAAGTTTGGGGAAGATACGGCAAAAGAAATGAAGTGTATAATGAAAACACTGGGTGTACATGATGTAGAAATTGAAAGTTCAAAAAACTAACTGGCAGAATCTATGGAAATGAAAGGCACAACACAAGAGATGAAAGACATAATAGAAAAATACAACAGCAGATCTCAAGAAGCAGAAGAAAACACTCAGGAACTGGAGAACAAAGCAACTGAAAGCCTACACACAAAAGAACAGATAGAGAAAAGAATGGAAAAATATGAACAGTGTCTCTGGGAACTTAAGGACAAAATGAAATGCCGGAATGTATGTGTTATTGGTGTCCCAGAAGGAGGAGAAAAGGGAAAAGGGGCAGAAGCAATAATAGAGGAAATATTCAATGAAAATTTCCTGTCTCCTGTGAGAGACATAAAATTATGGATCCAAGAAGTGCAGTGTACCCCAAACAAAATAGATATGAATAGGCCTATGCCAAGACACTTAATAATCAGATTATCAAACATCAAAGATAAAGAGAGAATCCTGAAAGCAGCAAGAGAAAAGCGATCCATCACATACAAAGGAAGCTTGATAAGACTATGTGCGGATTTCTCAATAGAAACCATGGAGGCAAGAAGGAAGTGGGGTGATATTTAAGATACTGAAAGAGAAAATCCACCAACCAAGAATCCTATGTCTGGCAAAACTGTCCTTCAGATATGAGGGAGAGCTTAAAATATTCTCTGACAAACAGACAATGACAGAGTTTGTGAACAAGATACCTGCTCTACAGGAAACACTAAAGGAAGCACCACAGACAGAAAGGAAAAGACAGGAGTGAGAGGTTTGGAACACAGTTTTGGGAGATAGTAGCACAGCAATGTAAGTACACTGAACAAAGATGACTGTGAACATGGTTGAAAGAGAAAGGTTAAGACCATGTGGGACACCAGAACAAAAGACAAAAGATAAAGACTGGGACTACATAACTCAGTGAAACCTAGGGTGCTCAATGATTGTAATAAAAGGTACAAATACATTTGTACACAAGGTAGAACAAATGAATGTCAACATTTCAAGGTGTTAAAAATAGGGTGGGACTGGGGGGAAAATACAATCAATGCAAACTAGAGACTATAATTAACAGAAACATTGTATTATGCTTCCTTTAATATAACAAAGGCAATATGCCATAAATATAAATGTATATGGGGGGGCACATAGGGGTAGGGTATGGGACTCCTGGCATTGGTGATGTTGCTTGACTCTTTATTCCACTTTAGTTTAATGCTATCTTTCCTTTTGTTGCTTTCTAGCTGTCATTTTTTTCTCTCTCTTTTTTTTTTCTTTTGTCCCTCTACCTTCTTTGACTCTTCTTCCTTCTCTGTAGAAGAAACGGAGATGTCCTTATATCGATAGTGGCAATGGTGCTGAATACATAAATACGTGACTATATAGGGAACCAATGATTGTTTACTTAGGACAGAATGTATGGTATATGAACAAAACTGTCTTAAATAAAATGGGTTGTTGAAGAAACCTTGAGGGCGCCATATTGAGTGAAGTAAGAAAGATACATAAGGACAAATATTGTGGGGTCTTGCTGATATGAACTAATTACAATATGTAAACTCATAAACATGAAATATAAGTTACCAGGATATAGATAGAGGCTAAAGAATGGAGAGTGGTTGCTTATGAGCAGAATGTTCAACTAGGGTGAACTTAAATGTTTGGAAATGGACCAAGGTGATGGTAGCACATTGTGAGAATAACTAACAGTGCTCAAAGGTGTGTGAATGTGGTGGAAAGGGTAAGCTCAGAGTCACGTATGTCACCGGGAGGAACGTTGGAGGTTAAGATGGGAATGTATAAAACAGTGAATCTTGTGGTGGGCAGTGTCCGTGATTAACTGTGCAAGTATTAGAAATCCCTCACATGAATTAGAACAAATGTATGACACTATAACTAGAAGTTAATAATAGTGGGGCATATAAGAAAAAAAATATACACTTATTGCAAACTATAGACTACAGTTAATAGTATTTTAACATTCTTTCATCAACAGTAACAAATGTACTATACCAAAACTATGAATCAATGATGGAGGGGGGGGTGTTTAGGGGTATGGGAGGATTTGAGTTTCCTTTTTTTGCCTTTATTTCTTCTGGAGTAATGAAAATGTTCTAAAAATTGAAAAAAAAATTGTGATGGATGCACACCTGTATGATGGTACCATGGGCAATGAACTGTACACTTTAGGTCTTTGGATAATTGTATAGTTTGTGAACAGTCTCAATGAAAAAAATAGTAGCTTGAGGTATCTCTCAAAAAAAAAGTAATTAAGCATTTCTCCATGGCTTTCCTATGAGTGATAATAAAAATGTTACATAACAATAATAACCCATGTTTCTTTTACCAATGCATCTCTTATTCCTAATGTGCTGCACCATGATTCTCTGTATAAGGCTCACACTAACACAGTGTCTCAGACTTTAAATGTACAAGGTTCCTATTCGGAATGATGGGAATGTTTTGGTAATGGATGGTAATAGCACAACAGTATAAATGTGTAATTAACAGCACTGAAATACATATCTCACTGTGATTAAAAGAGGAAATTCTAGATTGTATATATGATAACAGAATAAAATTTTTTTAAAAAATTCATGTAATTACACTACACAAATAGTGAACCCTGTATTAAACCGTGGACTATAGTTAATAATACAATTATAAAAATGTGCTGTAACAGATGTTTCATACCAATATGGGAATTCTGTACTTTATGCATGATTGTTCTGTAAATCCACAACTTCTCTGATTTAGAAAAATAATTGATAAAATACAAACTCCTTGTGGCATATTATGCAAGGCTATAGCTGCTTATCTCCTGCACCATCTGTAAAATGGTAGAATATTTGTACCTTTCTCATTGGGTTGTTGTGAGGATTAAGTGACTAATGCTCAGTAAAAACCAATACCTTTATATAAAGTAAGCACTCAAAAAACAATACGTGTGATTATTTTCCATTAAACTGTGAGTTCCTTAGTGCTTTGTTCTCTGCAGTATTCATCCCTGGCATCTAGAATCGTGCCTTGTCCACAGTAAATATTTGTTAAATGAATGAATGAATGTTTCATATGCAGTATTTTCATACTGAATCTTGCTCCTACTGGTTTTTAAATTTCCCATTGAAAACATAGGCATTCATTAATTCCTTCATTTAATCTACAAATATTTACTGAGCAACCACTCTAAGCCAGCACACTATCCAAGGTTTTTAGTAGGCTGGTGATATAACTAAATATTCCAAAAGTTCATTAATTTCACAAATACCCATTATGTACTTACTATGGTCACATGTTAAAAAAAAGTTTCAAAAAGGACCAGATTGGAAGCAGAGAAACAAGTTGAAACATGATGCTGATATCAATTATAGAAATTAATCTGAGGTCCTGAAATCCATGGAGCATAAACCCATATGTGCAATATTTTTGGTTTAGTTAATACAGCCAACAGCAATCATTGTCCAGTTTGGACTTTGAATTCTATGCTGAGCAATAATTAGGGAACAGAGAGTGTAATTTTTATGAAAAGGTATGCCTCTTCTAAAATATTCTTCTGGAATATTTTCTTTCTGCCTAACTGAATCTAAGCCTTCGTAATGACTGTCTTGACAGAAGTCTAAAATTAAGAGGAGTGATGTGGTAATCTTTCTGTTATTCCTAATTACTAGTTGACTATATACAGGCACCTTATGATATGAGTGATGTTATAAATTTAAAATATTCAATGCCAGTTGGTTCCCAGGCTTGCAGCTTAAAATGGCTACAGAAGGTCTTGGTGTTCCCATCTATTTTGACCAGGTTCAGAAAACCCGAGAGGGGAATCTTCCTGGCCTAGGTTGTAGCTTAGGGTGACAGTCCCTAGGTGAGATTGCAGCACCAGGTGGCCAATAGGAGATTCCTAGAAGGAGGAGTAAACTATAAAGAGCAATAAACTGCTCTGGGCAAAGTGATCTATGTAAGTGGTTTAAGTTGTCATTTATTTTTGTGCTTTTTTGACTAATTGAGCAAATTAATCAATAAATAATGTATGTATATGTTTGTCCATATGTATATCTGTGTGTATATATATACATCTTTATAAATGTAAATTACACTGTCCCATTTTTGCATTTTCTCTTTTTAATGCTTTTTAAGATTATGTTATGAGTTATTTACTTCTATGGAAAAAATGGTAAAAAGCCTATTTAGTTATTTAGATGTTTGAATAGATGTGGATTTAAAAAAAAAATCATGTAAGATGCCAATTAGTATGTTCTCAGTTTCAGTTCAATGGAAGATCTTAATAGGTTGCTTTGTATTTCAAACCATTTTCATATCAATGTGTATATTATTTAACAATGCATTTTATAATTAATGGTGTGTAATTTTTCTATGTTAGGTATAATTTTGAGAATGAAATGGCAGCATTTTTTGTTTTCCCACACATCATCTTAGTGTTTAAATTTAAATTTAGGCATCTAATTTTTTTAAAGGACCACAATAAATAGAAGGAATTCAGCATGCAACATTACTGGATATAATCAGTGATATATTGCAAAATTTAAGTTATAGGTAGAAATACCAAACTTTATATTGTCATGCTAATTTGCAAAGGTTGAGATTCTTTTGGTAAATATATTGCAAGAAATGAAAACCTCTTTGAAAACATTATGATCAAAACAGTAGAGAAGTCTGTGCCAATTATTCTTTAGTTCAAAAATGCTAATATGTGGCTGTGATATATTAATGAAGTAGATGAGATTAACATAGGAAAGATACAATTAAAAAATATACCACCATGGGGGGATGAGCAGAAGGGCTGTTCCAGATTAAAAGAGCATTAAAATCCCTATTCAGAGCTCCTGGGCACCAGGTCTGTACAATGGGATTTGCTATAAAACTCAAAACCTTCCAAAAAAAAAAAAGCCCTATTCAGGTACAGAATTTGAACCTTGATAAGATCCTTGTTTGAACAAATCAGCAGTAATACATAATGTGAGGACAGTTTGTTAAATGTAAAAATAAATTGGATAGTAGGTGATATTAAAAAAAGTTGTGAAAACTGTATAGAGTTTAAAGAGAAACTATTCTTATTTCTTGAGATATGAATACAAGAGTATTTAGAACTGAAATGTCATTCTGATTCTAATTTATTTTAAAATAGTTCCTACCCTTCCTTTACCTCCCTGAAGAAGATGAAGCAAATAGGCAAAAATATTAGCAGTTGTTATAAATGGATAATGAGTATAAATGTGTGCTTTATACTTTTCCTTTCCACTTTTTGTATGCCCCCCAAGCATCCTTTTGGGCCTTTTCTTCTCCATTATTAGATCCAGTCTAGGATCACATATTGTATTTAATTGTGATTGTCTCTTTAAATGCTCATTTATTTTTTATTTGTGGGAACATGCATATAACATAAATCTTCCCATCTCAACAACTCACAACATACCATTCAGTGGGATTAATCACTTTCACAATGTTGTGATACACTTGTCACCTTCCATTATTAAACTTTGCTCTCTCCCCAAACAGGAAGTCTGCCCGCATTATGCATTATTTCCCCATTTTCCCTGCCACCTGCCCTTGACAACCTATACTCTGATTTCTGTCTCTATAAGCTTGCATGTTCTCCAATATTTCCTTTGTAGTTACCATGAGGATTAAAATTTAGCATCCTAAATCTATAATATTCTTGTTTTCTGAGATACGAACTTAACTTCAATGGGATACACAAACTATGTGCCTGTGTTCCTGTGTCTTACCCACCTTTATTCAGTTCTTGTCACAAGTCACATTTTATACATTGAATCCAATACCACTGTTTTATCATTCTAGTTTGCTCATTTGACTTTTAGATCCTGCAGGAAATAAAAAGTGGACTTACAAAACCCAAATACAATAGTACAGCAGTTCTAATTTGCTGTTGAGCCCCCTCTAGGGAATTTTTTTTTTTTTTTTTTAATTATTCATTTTATTGAGATATATTCACATACCACACAGTCATACAAAACAGATCGTACATTTGATTGTTCACAATACCATTACATAGTTGTACATTCATTACCAAAATCAATCCCCGACACCCTCATTACCACACACACAAAAATAACCAGAATAATAATTAAAGTGAAAAGGAGCAACTAAAGTAAAAAAGAACACTGGGCGCCCTTGTCTGTCTGTTTGTTTGTTTGTTTCCTTCCCCCACCTTTCCACTCATCCATCCACAAACTAGACAAACGGGAGTGTGATCCCTATGGCCCCCTCAATCCCACTGTCCCCCCTCATAAGCCACATTTTTATACAACTGTCTTCGAGATTCATGGGTTCTGGGTTGTAGTTTGATAGTTTCAGGTATCCACCACCAGCTACCCCAATTCTTTAGAACCTAAAAAGGGTTGTCTAAATTGTGCGTAAGAGTGCCCACCAGAGTGACCTCTCGGCTCCTTTTGGAATCTCTCTGCCACTGAAGCTTATTTCATTTCCTTTCACATCCCCCTTTTGGTCAAGAAGATGTTCTCCGTCCCACGATGCCAGGTCTACATTCCTCCCCGGGAGTCATATTCCACGTTGCCAGGGAGATTCACTCCCCTGGGTGTCTGATCCCACGTAGGGGGGAGGGCAGTGATTTCACCTTTCAAGTTGGCTTAGCTAGAGAGACAGGGCCACATCTGAGCAACAAAGAGGCATTCGGGAGGAGGCTCTTAGGCACAACCATAGGGAGGCCTAGCTTCTCCTTTGCAGCAAGCCTGTTTCTTATTACGATATATTCTAGGGAATTTTTAATTTCTGTTACTGTGGTCTTCAAGCCTATATGGTTCCTTTTCATAATTTCCATCTCTATTGATAGTCTCTTTGTTTTCATCTGACTGGTTTTTTACTTCCTTTAGGTCTTTGAGCATATTTAGGACAGTTTTTAAAAAAAGTCTTTGTCTGGAATGCCCCAGGTCTAGTCCTCCTCATTGATGGTTTCTAATGCTTTAATTTTTTCCTTTGCCTGGGCCATCATTTCCTTTTCTTTTGTGTTTTGTGATCTTTTGTTGTTACCTGGACATTTTGATATTTTATTGTGTTATCACTGTAATTTACTCTTTGAGGAGTCTGTTCCTTAAGCTAGTATACAGCTAGTATTTTGACATAGCATTCCTTGAATGACAGGAGCTAAAAAAAAAGGGGAGTGGGGAGGAAAGAAAGGAAGCACCTTTCCCAGTGTTTGCAGATTGACCTTTGGGAATGCTCTCCTTTAGAGTGTTCCCATACAAAAAGTTTAGAGAATAGTTCAAGGTCAAAGCACAGGGACTGTCCCTATTCTTTCTGGGGTCTGCCTCTGGTCTTGGACATGCACATGTAGCCCTAGGAATTCCTCCAATTATATGGATAAAAATGTTCCCTCTTCTCCGGGGAAAAGTTTCCTTACAGTCCTGGTCACTGCAGTGTATGTCCTACATCCAGCAATCCTTTGCCTCAGGCAGCTTCCTGATGGTTCTCCCAGAGCATTCTGTAGCAGAACCCTTTGAGCTGGGGTCATGAATCTTCATGCCACCACCAGACAGACTGGGCCTGCTATACATGTTCCTGTATATGCTGGAGGGTTGCTCTGCTCTGTCCATTGTGTCATGTATGGTCTGAATGATTTACTTGTATTCTGTATTAACTCTTTTAATCCTTAACCACCTCATGTTATAGGGAGTGATATAATCCCATTTCATAAAGAAACAAACTGTGGTACAGAGAAGTTAAATGGTTCAACTTAATCCCACCACTAAATTTAACTAATTGGAAGATGAGGGATGGACAGGATCCTTTGCAAGTCTAGCTACCTTGTTCATGCTATTGACCATTACACTATGCTTCTTCTATGAAATTGTTTATTCTAAATACCTGACAGTTCTAAGTACATTTCTAAGTATAAAATGTACTTCCAGATAGATATTGTTTAAGAAAAATTATATTATGTGCAATACAAATAATTAAAGGAAAGAAGGAAGGGTTAATTTTATTGGCTGTGGTTGTTTACTTTGGAAAGGGAGCATCATGGCAAAAGCAGTGCATGTTGTGTACTTCGTATAAAGTACTTTATTATCCATAGATGGGAAGGCTTTTTTGCACTTGCTTTAGTGACCCAAATAGAAAATAAACCTTGAAACTTCACTCAATAGGTTGTTGTAGGTTATATAAAACTTGCAAAATTATAAATAAGGAATGTGAATGATGCTCCCATTTACCTTTGGTTTCAGAGAGGCCAGAACAGTGTGTTCTCAAGAAACTAGTATGATTTATTACTAGTTCTGAGTCATTTTCATTTCAATTTATCAGTATGACCTTGTTTTGACTCTCTTAAAAAGCTTCTAGTGTTCACCTTGGGTCTCTGTTCTGCCTTGGTTTGAACATGTATAGTTTTGTGACCACTTTACTCTTTTCAGTTCATACTTGCTAGAACAGTCTCTAGTTTCAACTTTTCCTTCAGACGCAGTCTAAATTAATTGGAATATTTAAGTTGGGTGAACCAGAATAATTTGTCCTTCAACTTTACTGAGGTCCTTAAAAGTAAAATATATAAAGAGTAGATTCATTTTATGAAAATAGGAGTACAGAGACCTCTCTTCTAATACTGATCTTTTTTCACTGTCTAATGGGTGGTGTTAGATGAGACACTTAACTAAGGTTCAATGTTCTCATCTTAAGATTGAGTAAAATGGAATCTAATCTGTTTATTCTACAGAATATTGTAAAGGTAAAATATTTTATCAGCTATAACAGATTCCACATCTGTGTGCATTGTATTATGATAGTTAACGTTTGTTAATATTCTTGTATTAATTTTACCTTAAGCCTCTTCTTCTAAATAGCCTTCCTCAGAGAAATGTATTTTACTCTCAGAATATATTTGTGCCTATATAGATCATCTTTTAAAATAATTTCTCATGCCTTAATAATAACACATAATTTACTCTCCAGAGATTGAGTGGTCTCCTGTTTTGTATAAGGCACAGACAGCTATTGTACGTGGTATAAAGCAATTTCCAAATTCTCAGATTAAGGTACATATTGAAATATGAAAATCTTGCCTACCTTTCCTTAAGTGGTCATTTGAAAGTTAAATTGAGTATTTTTAATATGCAGATGACATATCACTGAGCCCTTTGTGGTCGTGTCTATTTTGACAAAATTTAGCAAACGTTGACCCGCTCTCTCCGTAAGATATTTAGATAGGTACTATTTAGTTGCTGAGCATTTCATCTTTTAACATAGCTATGGTAATCTTGAAGGAAATTATCCTGGGTATCTAGCAGAGGAGAAAATAAGTGCAATATTTCCAATAAATTTTGGTTAAATGAATGAAAAACAAATTGTTTTACATTTCAAGAATAGTCTTTTGGCTTCAGAGTTAATGTTGAATGTAATATTCAAGTTTTGAAGTGTGATCCTCAAGTTATCAGTTAAATGTGGTATCAGTTTGACTTCTTTTATGAATTTATTATACTTTTTTTTTTGCAGATGCTAATTCTGTAGGAAAACTTTGACACTAGTTCCTTCTATAGAGACTGTGATATTTATGACTGATGGCTAGAAGACATTACACAAATTTGACCACAGCTTTGTTTCATTCATCTGCGATGAATTTTCTCTCTTTTTCATTCCCTTTCTTCTTCCCAAAATGGAAGAACATAAAAGTTTTTGCTACTGCTTATTATGGTTACTCATCTACTAGATTCTCATTGGTGTCTTTGTAAACTATTAATAGATTTCTGCGTTCAAAACAATGTTGGGAAGAGTAAATTTAGGCCTCAAGAAATATGTTATGTAGGATTTGGATTCTTTTCTACAAAACTTCTAGAGCTGCGTAAAAAGCACCGTATACTGGTATATCATTAGTGAAGTGGAACATTATTTCTGTTAATGCAATGAAAATGATACCACACGTTAAGAAGAAGAAACCAAGATTACTTTTCTTCAATGAGGAAAACATCAGTTATATAACTAATGACCATATACTGTAGCTTTCTTTATTTCCATAATACTAATTGTAGTTTATATTTCATTTCTGTAAGCATTTTGTAGTCTGTAGTGAAGCAAACACAAATTCATTCCATGGAATATTTGACAGGGTCATTGCATTAAATAGCTTTTTCATTTTTTTGCTTCTTCATTTTCTTTGCTCGATTACATTTTAAATTAAAAACAAACGTTAAAATTTTCCTTGCAGTTTTTTAACATGAATAAAATGACTTGCAAATGAATTTTATCATTTATCATAGGCAGGGAAAAGATAAGAATAAAAATATCCAATTAAAATAACCATGACTGAAAAATCCTACCCGGAAAAGGTTCTGTTTTCTAAATGGCACAACTGGTTGTAACATTGGGAAATTTTTTTCTCCCTGAAAAACCCAGGCAGAAATAGCCAGGCTGTATCTCTAATATAACTTTGGGAATATGGCTTATAAGGTTAAGACCAATGTAAATGGAATAGTTTGTTAGTGATAGGAGTCATAAAAGTGACTATAGCAATAGAAAACATGATATATGAAAAATTCCCAAAGAAATTGAGATTATGTAGCCTTAGGGAAATAAAATAAATGGCCATCTTTACATATAGGACAGATGGTATTGACCAAATGTTTCTATAGTTACCAAAAAATAGAACAAAAGGAAATGAATAAATGATCTTTGGCCAAAATGTAAGAATTTCCTTCAAGTTGAAGTTTTTAAATATAAGACTATGTTATTTATAAAATTATTTTTTAATGGTAGTTTTTAAAATAAAGGACCCCCTCCCCCACCTTGGAATGAATGTATAAACAAAACTGAGGGATTTGGGATTTCAGCTGGGTATAACAGCTGCTTGATGCAACATGTATCAATGAATTTTTTTCTCTTAAAATAACAAATAGTGAAGAATAAAATCTTTCAGATATTTATTGAGCATCTATTTGTCATATACTAAGTACCAGAGGTAAAAATTCTTGAGCATATAGTGTGTCTTCAAATAACTCTCCACCAGAGGATGACAATGACACATGAATAGCAATAATAATAATAATAGCAGCGGCTAAAATTGGTTTCAATCTCTTTTAGTAAACATGTGCCTGTATTACCTTATTTAGTTCTCCAAATAGTCCTGTGAAGTAGACACCACTTTCATATTCACAATGCAAGTGAAAGAACTGAGTGATGGTCAGGGCTAACGCAGTCTGCCAAAGGCCATGAATCTCGTAAGTGGGAGACCCAGCTATGGGCACTAGTGGCTGACTCCAGACCCAGTGCTACTATCCCCTGTATTGTTCTTTCCAATCCCCTATGTTGTTATCCCCTTTAATATAATGCTGCAGATATGCATGATATAAGGTACAGGCCCTGGAGCACAGCTGCTTGGGCTTGAATCCTTTACCATCTGTGTACTAACGTCCTATAACTTGTCTTTGGTTTTCATTTCCTCCATTTATAAAATAGGGGTAACCTACACATTATGTGTAGATAAAACTACCTGGCATATAACTAATATTCAGTAAATGTAAGTTATCAGAGAAAAGTGGCATTATGTTATGAGATGAGGGGAAAATTTCATTTTGACTGAGATTGCATGATTATGAAAAGTTTCATCAAAATATTTGCTTTCCAGCTGAGACTTGAAGAATAATTAACATTATACCTGTCAAAGAAAGTAGAGATTAAAATGAAGTAGTTAAAAGCTTGGGCCTTCGGGTTGCACAGGCTTGATTTCCAGTACTGGCCCTGCCAATGACTAAACATGGACAAAGCAACTTAATTCATCTTTATGGCTCCATCTCTGCATGTGAAAACCAGGACACAATTATATCTATACCTGTGATGTTGTAAAGATTAGATGAGTCACTGTGTGCAGAAGGGCTTACAGTAGTGCCCAGCACATACTGAAGTTAGCTATTTATATTATTAATATACCTATATTTAAGGACATATACTCTGGAAATAATGAGTAGTATAAATTGGCATAAGGAAAATAGGATATATAGAAAACTATGAAAGACTTGTGTCAATAAAATTGGCAAAAAAATGTACAAGTTATTAAGATATGGCAGTTTAGTGTTTTTTAGCAGTAAGGATAACATTGTGAAACATGCATTTCATAAAATTTAACTGTCTAAAAACAATTAAAGGAATTATGGCACTAACTGTGTGTTCATAAAATTGTGAGCTGAGTAGAGATAGCCTCTGAGTGATGTATTTTTTATGACATAAGCATATATTTGAAAATTCTCTATCTCACCCATCTATCTATTTATACATACATATTTGTAACAGAAAATGATTATATGATTATCTCCTGGTCACTTCTGTTATAATATATCCCCAAGTCTATTTCTCAAAGCTTGGGTTAGCCATTTCCCAAAGAAAATCTCAATCTCTTATATTCTGACTCAGAGCATAACTTTTTGACATGAATATTCCATGACTAGCAAGTAATTGTCTTTTCTTTGGGCTTAAATTTTGTATTATTGATATGACTGTCTAGCTTGAGAATTTTGAAAAATTCCTTTTATAACTCTATACTTAATCGCCTGTGAAACTGGAATGGCAGCATCTCTATTTAAGCAATTTATTAAATAAGTAGCATTTGACCTAATATTAGATTCAGAGCAGATTATTGTGATAACATCATGTAAGCCTACTGGTACTTTTAGAGATGTCCTAGCTTCCTACTCCTGCCAGTGGAATTTTCTGTTTCAGTTGTAAACATTGCCTTTGTTTTAGGCACAATGATAAAATGAAGAACCAAGATACTTTGGAAACAATGTCAACTCTTTCTAAAGCTATCAGAGAATTATACTCAATTTTTAGTATAAACTTGAAAATAAACAATAACAAGCAAATAATTTCATTTTAAAAGACATAAATGTTTACATCTAGCCTTTCTGTGATAGTCATACTCCAAAAGTCTTGAAGATGTAAATTCCATTTAAATATTTTATAGTGGTTTTAGTAGATAGAAAATAGCATAAAAATGATTACATATTATTATTCTTTTGCTTACTAATGAATGGTGAAGTTATAACTGTATCCCATTTGGTCAGGATTCCTGAAACAAAGTCCCCAATTTTAAAAAAATATATTGGATTTAAAGCCAGTAACACTAGATTTTTTAATGTTTTTAAATTGTATTCCTTTTTTTCTTTTTAATTATACCATCTTTTTATGTGGTAGTAATAATCACTTGTCTCTTTAGAAATGGCTAAAGTCATAAATGTATAGTTTATGATTCCAAATGTAAAATAAGTGTGTCATTTATTTTTGTACTTTTTACATGCCTAATATCAATATACTCATTTAACAGAAAGCTCAGTATCTATTGAATATCTATGACCATTATGCAGATATATGTTCCCTGTGACTCTGATGTTAAGTAACTCTCTCATCTTGAGCAAGTTTTAACTTTCTGAGTTATAGATTATTCATCTTTTAAATGGTGATTATGTTATTTACTTTATAAGTTATGATTTTTAAAAATTGTATGCATGTGAAACAAGTGTAGCATTTAGGGCCTTAGTAGTTAAAGTTGATTTGTGCATATGATGTGCTAGAGACAGTGATGTTTTACATGGGTTACTTCTTTTAATCTCAATAATACTTGGATAAGTCATAGTCCTAATTTTACAGAAGAGTAAATTGAGGCATAAAGAGTTTAAGTAATTTAAGTTCTTGCAGCTGGTGCCGGACTTAGAATGTTTAATCAAGCAGTCTGGCTCAGGAGCACACACTATTGGTGTGTGCTATTATTACGTGTATCTTTTATATGTTGCATGTATAATCTATGATGAATAATTAAGGGTAGTAAAAGTACTTAATGAATGGTATATACTGCCTCTATGAGTTTACTATGGGGTGGCTAATATATTAAACATGAAATATTGGGTATACAAGGCAAGCCATTATGTCATGATTTATCAAAATTGATGGTATTAATTAATTTAGGATTTGATTCCCTCTTACTTAAAAACCTAACTCTGCTTCTCTGCCACTTTTGGTTGCTTTTTTGAAATAACTCATTTTGAAATATATTTATTTACAAGACTGCTTCCTTCACAGGGCTTTAAGTTCCTTAGAAAGCAGAGCTCCTGTGTCATTTACTTTTTAATCACTCAAAATACTGCAGTGTCTAGAACATAGTAGGTTTAGAATAAATGTTTAGGATGAATGAATATTTCATTCAGAAAAGGTTATTTCAAATGTAGGTCACTATAAATAAAAACAGGTTGGATTTATATATGAGGACAGGGTATTTGAGAGGAATGTCATTTACCAAAATTCCATAATAATAGTAATGATTGTTGTAATGTGACTTGAGGTAGTCCTTTCTCTTTAAAGGTACCTGTACCTTAACCTGAATATCCTCATCAAGTTTTGAAGAGCTGTTCATGATTTTGTAATGCGTGCAATGAGGAATAATTTTGCACTTGTATTCTCAAAACAGTTCTAGCAGTTATGACAACCCTTACTTACCTTGAGGTTGAATTTCAGAGGGATCATTAAGCAGTAGGATACTCTATATACACGCAAAGAATATGCTTAATGGAAGATGAGACAGGGATTGTAGGCTAACAGCATTATGCCCAAGCCACAGAACAATAATTATGACATTACGACCATAATACAGTTGCATACTGCCTTGGCATCCCCTTAACCAAAGTTGGCTGCTCTAAACAAAGGGGAGGGGCAAGCAAGTGAAACTGCTGCTATAGAGTTCACATGACTTCAGGATCATAGTGCCAAAAATTAATTCAATACCATATCCCACTCAGAAGTTCATCTGTTTTTTTCTCAAATGTAAAATCTACTTTCCTTTATCTCTGTTGAGACTGCTAAAGGAACCAATGCTTTGGGAAATGGAAAAGGTTTAGAGGAGATTCTCAGCAAACACAGGCTACTTGATGTTCTAGAGAATTTGGGCTTAACTACCTCAAAAAGAATTACATCATCCAAAACTTGAAGGGAAGGGAAATACTTGCTCTGCGTTAGGTGGTCCAGGCGTAGGTTGTGGTGGTGTTGGATGTTAGGAGATCTCAGCTTTAGGTTTGGCACAGGCCTTGAAGGGATACTCCCACACAGCAAATCTAAAGTTGCTTTTGCTTCAAAGCTATAAAAGCAGTTCATAGAATTCCCGAACCTCTGCCACAGATTATTTCCCTGCCTTAAATGCATGAACTTGCAGAATGTCAAATAATAATATCCTTAGAAGCTGCAACAATTAACAGAAAAACAAATTTCCCTTACCTTCACTTTCTTTCTCAAATGACAGAAAAAAATGAGTATTTTTGTCTTGTATAGTAACATTCTATCTAATGGCTGTAACATTTTCAACACAAGGTAAATATAGATTGATGAGAGTGGTGATGAAGGAAGGAAAGAAGATATTTAGAGTGTTTAGAAGAGCTATCAATCTTAATTCTGTGGTGAAGCTCATTCACTTTCTCAACATATTAGATTAGTTATTAGATAACTGATTTGAAATAAGGGGTGCAATTTATCTAAAATTTAGTTTGTCAAAGATAGATGTTTAGATATTTAATGAGATGTCAGCTACTTTCCATGAAAATAGTGTGAGAGTTTTAGGGAAAAATTAAGATAAAGGTTTTGTGTTTTTGTTTTTTAAGAAGTAATGGCACTTAATAGTTTTATTTTAAAACAACCCCCTTTTTTATAATATGCATGTACTCACTAAACAAGCTGATCAAGTTCTAGATTTTTATAAAGCCATGCATTTTATGGAACATTTAAGTGGCAGTAATTTGGCTAGCTTTACCATCCAACCGGCATAAACATCAATCTATTGACACATAATAAAGACACAAGTGGAATGCAGCCTGGCATGATGATACTGGTACTGTGGTTTAATGGTTCATCTTGTATCATTTTTCCCAGTGGGAAATAACAGGATGTTGCCTTGTAATTTTTTACTACTGTATAATAAAATATAGCTGTAATAAATAGCATCTAAACAAATAAAGCAGGTTTGGACTGAATCCATTTAGCCTTCATCACTTAGTATAGATCAGGCTTTTAAGTAGTTATGTATCCTAAATTGCTTAATTGGATTAAGCTGCAATTTGACTTTCTTTGGCTGCAATGAAGTAGAGAAAGATATTTTACTTTTATTTGCTTTTTGATATTTAGGTAATATTTTCAATAAATTTGCCATTGTACTACATTTTACTGTTAATGTAGTTTGTACAGATTATGATCCAAATTGTGCTTTGATTAATTTAGTTGGCCTCTTAGACCATTATTGTTGTTTGATTATTGTTTCTACTGTTACTCTTACCACTAATAAATATAATTTAAAAATTCCAGGCCAAGAGTTTTATGCACTACTAAGAATTTGCACAATTGACTGTGAGGTCCTGGGAGTAAGAAAAATGCTTAATTCAGTTTTATATCTCAGTTGTCTAGCTCGGCTACAAGTTGACTGTGGCTCTTTCTTCATTTATTGGTTTGATTATTGAATGAAAATGACTGTAAATAATTTTGTTAATTGAAACCTAAATGTATAGATTTGTTTTTAATTTATCTATTTTCATTTGTTTTAATAGGATAGAGTTGAAAGGACAATTTGAAGTGTTGTAGAATTTCTAAGCTGTGGACTAATTGTGGGAATTTTGCCAAGAATTGGAAGAAAAACATCTTTTTTGGGGGGTGAAAAATAATTTCAGCCAGTATTTTCAAACCTCTTTTCTGCTGCTTTCCCAGATATTACTAGTTCATCTTTGAGCTTGATTTTTGGCTATAATAACCACAACATGCTCTTCTTACAGTTATATAACAAGCACATACTAATCATGTATGCATGACTATGTTTTCTACAAAGTAAGGCCATCTAATTTTGAATACTTTGTTGAAAGAATAAGAGACATGTAAAACTTCACTTTCATTTGTATTTATAGGTAAAATTCTTATATTGAGCATTTTATCCCATATGAATTTCAGAACTTTATTTCTTGAGGAAAGAAGTATAAAAAACATTAAAAAAATAGTTTCTTATTTTAGCTATTAGTTTTTTCTTTATCTCTCCTGAATGCATACTTCAAAACAAGTTGATTGTATTCAATAACAATAAATTTAGAGACAAAGTAAATTAAAAAATATTTTAATACAGGTCAATCATTTTCCTTTTTTGATGTTCTTTGACTTTTGGCTTTTTTTTTTTTTTTTTACAATTAAAATTTTTTTTTTTATTAAATTCAGTTTTATTGAAATACATTCACACATCATGCAATCATCCATGATATACAATCCACTGTCCACAGTATGATAACATAGTTATGCGTTCATCACCACAATCTATCTCTGAACATTTTCCTTACATCAGAAAGAACCAGAACAAGAATAAAAAATAAAAGTGAAAAAAGAACACCCAAATCATCCCCCCATCCCACCCCATTTGTCCTTTAGTTTTTATCCCCATTCCTCCATTCATCCATACACTAGATAAAGGGGGTGTGATCCACAAGGTCTTCACAATCACACTGTCACCCCTTGTAATCTACATTATTATATAATTGTCTTCAGGAGTCCAGACTGCTGGGTTGGAGTTTGGTAGTTTCAGGTATTTACTTCTAGCTATTCCAATACATTAAAGCCTAAGAGGTGTTATCTATATAGTGCATAAGAATGTCCACCAGAGTGACCTCTCGACTCCATTTGGAATCTCTCAGCCACTGAAACTATTTCGTCTCATTTTGCATCCCCCTTTTGGTCAAGAAGATACTCTCAGTCCCATGATGCCAGGTCCACATTCATCCCCGGGAGTCATACTCTGCGTTGCCAGGGAGATCCACAACCCTGGGAGTCGGGTCCCACGTAGAGGGGAGGGCAGCGAGTTCACCTGTCGAGATGGCTCAGTTAGAGAGAGAGAGGGCCACATCTGAGCAACAAAGAGGTACTCAGGGGGAGACTCTTAGGCACCATTACATACAACTTTAGACTCTCCTTTGTGGTAATGAGCTTCATAAGGACAAGTCCCATGCTCCAGGGCTCAGCACATCAAACCGCCAGTCCCAATGTTTGTGACAACATCAACACCAGTCCAGGTGAGGATGTCCAACACATCTGCACCTTCCCCCAGATCCTCGGGGCTGGGGAGGGGGAGGCTGTAAATATATTTTTTATTATCTGCCTAAATTACTCTAGGATGTGTCACTATTTCACTCCAGCCTATACCATACCTACTGTATCTCACTTCCTATTCAAAGTTCCATGCAATTGTGGTGTTTGAACAAATCGACTGTAGAGTTGCACCATTTAGAAAATTTAGATCCTATACCAAATAGATATCTATTCCCTTGGTCTCATATGAAAGTTGAAGTTTTAAAACACAATCAGTTTCAACCTTTATCCTTTGGCCTGGCTTGCCCTGGTCTTAACCAGATCTGCTTCATTCATATCACTAATTGAAGTCTGGGCTCTTTTTCAGCTTTTTTTTTTTTTTTTTTTTTTGACAGTGGCTGTATGCACTAATACTGACATTCATATCTGCCGAGCTCTAGCTCTGAGTTTCAGGTGTCTCAGAGATATGCATTGTTCCAGAGACCAATCAGGTTATACGCTAGGGGATCAGCATCTCAAAGTTTACAGATAGGCCTTACAATTCAGGGATAGAGTTAACTGCTGTAAGAGTTTACAATCTAGGGACTATTACAATTATTGTGTCCACGTTAGGCTATGTTCTGAGATTCAATTCTGAGTTTACACATTGTAGCTAGTCCATATTGGTGAGGCATCATCCCTCTCACCATGTTTTCTCCAACAGTTGTACTCCTATATATATATTTTCCTACAATTTTATAGAGTTATATTCACATACCATACATTTATCCACAGTGTACAATCAGTTGTTCATGGTATCATCATAAAGTTGTACATTTATCACTGCAGTCAGCACTTGAACATACTGATTACTATAAGAAAAATTGTTGTTTTTTTTTTCTTTTTAGCCATAAGAAAAAATGATAAAAAGAAAAATAATGTGTCATACAATACAATATAGTACTAAGGACAGCAAATAACACCACTACCAAGAATCCCATATTACTCCCCTATATCCCCCTCTCTTATACATTTAGCATTGGCATATTGCCTTTGTTACATTTAATGGAGGTATATTACAATGTTACTGTTGACCATAGACTCCAGTTTGCTTTATGTTTTTTCCTGAATACCATCCCTTTTTCATATTTCTACACGGTTGACATTCATTTGCTTTCCCACATGCAAAAACATTTTTATATTTGTATATTTAGTAGCAGTCATTGGCCACTCCAGTTTTTGCCACGTTATACAGTCCCAGTCTTTATCATCTATCTTTACCTCTGGTGTCATACATTCTCCTATCCCACCTCCCCAGCTTTACTCACAGACATCTTTGTTCAGTGTACTTACAATACCTTGCTACCATCACACAGTATTATGCGATCTTTTTCTGGATCTATGCAGTCAATCCTAAACATTCTGTAGTCCTTCAGCATCAAATGGCTGATCTCTGCCCTCTTTCTATCTCCTGGTCGCCTGTGTTGTCGGCTTTTAACTTCCAAAGTTTGTTCATTAATGTCTGTTCATATTAGTGAGACCATACAGAATCTGTCCTTTTGTTTCTGGCTAACTTCACTCAACATAATGTCCTCAAGGTTCATCCACATTATTACATTATCCATGTCTTTGTTCTGTCTTACAGCTGCATAATATTCCATCATGTGTATATACCACAATTTGTTTATCCACTCGTCCTTTGATGGACATTTGGGCTGTTTCCATCTCTTGGCAATTGTGAATAATGCTGCAATAAACATTGGTTTACAAATGTCTGTTTGTGTCTTAAGTTTCAGTTCCTCTGAGTATATACCCAGCAATGGAATAGCTGGGTCATATGGCAGATCTATATTTAGCTTCCTGAGGAACCTCCATACTGTCTTCCAGAGTGGTTGCACCATTCTACATTCCCACCAACAGTGAATAAGTGTGCCTCTTTCTCCACATCCTCTCCAGCACTTGTCATTTTCTGTTTTTTGGATAATGGCCATTCTGGTAGGTGTGAGATGATATCTCATTGTGGTTTTGATTTGCATTTCCTTAATAGCCAGTGAAGTTGAGCATTTTTTCATATGTTTTTGAGCCATTTGTATTTCCTCTTCAGAAAAATGTCTGTTCATGTCTTTTGCCCATTTTTTAATTGGATTGTTTGTCTTTCTGTTATTGAGATGCAGGATTCCTTTATATATTTGGGATATTAAACCCTTATCTGATCTGTGGTTTCCAAATATCATCTCCCATTGTGTAGGTTGCCTTTTTACTTTTCTGACAAAGTCCTTTGATGTACAAAAGTGTTTAATTTTGAGGAGATCCCATTTGTCTATTTTTTCTTTGGTTGCTTGTGCCTTGGGTGTGAGGTCTAAGAAACCACCTCCTTTCACAAGATCTTTAAGATATTGCCCTACATTTTCTTCTAAGAGTTTTATGGTATTGGTGCTAATGTTTAGGTCTTTGATCCACTTTGAGTTAATTTTGGTGTAAGGTGTGAGATGGACATCCTCTTTCATTCTTTTGGAAATGGATATCCAGTTCTCCAAACACCAGTTATTGAACAGGCTGCTCTTTCCCAGTTGCTTCGGCTTCACTGCCTTATCAAAGATCAGTTGTCCATAGATGTAAGGGTCTACTTGTGAACATTCAATTTGATTCCATTGATCAGTATATCTGTCCTTATGCCAGTACCATGCTGTTTTGAGCACTGTAGCTTTGTAATATGCTTCAAAGTCAGGTAGTGTGAAACCTCCCACTTCATTCCTCTTTCTCAAGACATTTTTGGCTATTCGGGGCACCTTACCCTTCCAAATAAATTTAGTTATTGGTTTTTCTATTTCTGTAAAGTAAGTTGTTGGGATTTGAATTGGTATTGCATTGAATCTGTAAATCAGTTTAGGTAAAATTGCCATCTTAACTATATTTAGTCTTCCAATCCATGAACATGGTATGTTCTTCCATTTTTTCAGGTCTTTTTCAATTTCTTTTAGCAGTTTCTTATAGTTTTCTATGTAAAGGTCTTTTGTGTCCTTGGTTAAGTTTATTCCTAAATACTTGATTCTTTTGGTTGCTATTGTAAATGGGATTTTTTTCTTGATTTCCTCCTCTTGTTGCCCATTACTTGTGTATAGGAACACTACTGATTTTTGCGTGTTGATCTTGTAGCCTGCTACTTTGCTGTATTCATTGACTAGTTCTAGTAGCTTTGCTGTAGATTTTTCTGGATTTCCTACATATAGAATCATGTCATCTGCAAATAGTGAAAGTTTTACTTCTTCCTCTCCAATTTGGATGCCTTTTATTTCTTTTTCTTGCCTAATTGCTCTAGCTAGAACTTCCAGCACAATGTTGAATAACAATGGTGATAGTGGGCATCCCTGTCTTGTTCCTGATCTTAGAGGAAAAGCTTTCAGTCTCTCCCCATTGAGTGTGATGTTAGCTGTGGGTTTTTCATATATTGCCTTTATCATATTGAAAAAGTTCCCTTCTATTCCTATCCTTTGAAATGTTTTCATCAGGAAAGGATGTTGAATTTTGTCAAATGCCTTTTCTGCATCAATCGAGATGATCATGTGGTTCTTCTGCTTTGATTTATTGATGTGGTGTATAACATTAATTGATTTTCTTGTGTTGAACCAGCCTTGCATACCTGGAATAAATCCCACCTGGTCGTGGTGTATAATTCTTTTAATGTGCTGCTGGATTCGATTTGCGAGTATTTTGTTGAAGATTTTTGCGTCTATATTCATTAAAGAGATTGGTCTATAATTTTCTTTTTTTGTAGTATCTTTGCCTGGTTTTGGTATTAGGGTGATGTTGGCTTCATAGAAAGAGTTAGGTAGCTTTCCCTCTTCTTCAATTTTTTTGAAGAGATTGAGCAGGATTGGTAGTAATTTGTTCTTGAATGCTTGGTAGAATTCACATGTGAAACCATCTGGTCCTGGGCTTTTCCTTTTTGGGAGCTTTTTGATGACTGACTCAATCTCTTTACTTGTGATTGGTTTGTTGAGGTCATCTATTTCTTCTTGAGTTAATGTTGGTTGTTTATGCTTTTCTAGAAAGTTGTCCATTTCATCTAAGTTGTCTAGTTTATTAGCATATAGTTGCTCATAGTATCTTCTCATTATCTCCTTAATTTCTTCAGGGTCGGTAGTTATATTTCCTTTCTCATTTCTGATTTCATTTATTTGCATCTGCTCTCTCTTTTTTTTTGTTAGCCTAGCCAGTGGTCCATTGATTTTATTGATTTTGTCAAAGAACCAACTTCTGGTTTTGTTGATTCTCTCTATTGTTTTCCTGTTCTCAATTGCATTTATTTCTGCTCTAATCTTTGTTATTTCTTCCCTTCTGCTTGCTTTGGGGTTAGTTTGCTTTTCTTTCTCTAATTCCTCCAGGTGAGCAGTTAACTCTTCAATTTTTGCTCTCTCTTCTCTTTTAATATAGGCATTTAGGGCAATAAATTTCCCTCTCAGCACCACCTTTGCTGCATCCCATAAGTTTTGATAAGTTGTATTTTCATTGTCATTTGCCTCGAGGTATTTACTAATTTCTCTTGTAATTTCTTCCTTTACCCAGTGGTTTTCTAAGAGGGTGTTGTTTAGCCTCCATATGTTTGTGAATTTTATGACCTTCTGCCTTTTATTTATTTCCAACTTCATTCCATTGTGGTCTGAGAAACTGTTTTGTGTAATATCAATATTTTTAAATTCGTTGAGACTTGCTTTGTGACCCAACATGTGGTCTATCCTAGAGAATGTTCCATGAGCACTTGAGAAAAAAGTGTATCCTGCTGTTGTTGGATGTACTGTTCTATAAATGTCTGTCAAGTCTAGTTAATTTATCATAGAATTCAACATCTCTGTTTCTTTAGTGATCCTCTGTCTAGATGTTCTATCCATTGATGAGAGTGGTGTATTGAAGTCTCCAACTATTATTGTAGAGGTATCTATTTCTCCTTTCAGTGATCGCAGTGTTTGCCTCATGAATTTTGGGGCATTCTGGTTTGGTGCATAAATATTTATGACTGTTATGTTTTCTTGATGAATTGACCCTTTTATTAATATATAGTGTCCTTCTTTGTCTCTTTTAATTGTTTTGCTTTTGAAGTCTAGCTTGTCTGATATTAATATAGCTACTCTTGCTTTTTTCTGGTTGTTGTTTGCATGAAATATCTTTTTCCAACCTTTCACTTTCAGTCTATGTTTGTCCTTGTGTCTAAAGTGAGTTTCTTGTAGACAGCATATAGATAGGTCCTGTTTCTTAATCCATTCTGCCAGTCTGTGTCTTTTTATTGGGGAGTTTAATCCATTTACATTTAGTGTTATTACTGTAAGGGCAGTACTTTCTACTACCATTTTGTATTTTGGAATTTATATGTCATATCTTATTTTTTCCTCTCCTTTTACCTTTCCTGATAATCTTCATTTCTGCACTCTTCTCCAACTCTCTCTCTCCTGTCTTTTCCTATCAGCCTGTAGCACTCCCTTTAGTATTTCTTGTAGTGCCGGTCTCTTATTCACAAACTCTCTCAGTGTCTGTTTGTCTGAAAATGTTTTAATCTCTCCCTCATTTTTGAAGGAAAGTTTTGCTGGATATAGAATTCTTGGTTGGCAGTTTTTCTCTTTTAGTATCTTAAATATATCATGCCACTGTCTTCTTGCCTCCATGGTTTCTGCAGAGAAATCTGTACATAGTCTTATTGACCTTCCCTTGTATGTGATGGATTGCTTTTCTCTTGCTGCTTTCAGAATCCTCTCTTTGTCTTTGACATTGTACAATCTGACCAGTAAGTGTCTTGGAGTAGGTCAATTGGGATCTATTCTATTTGGGGTACATTGTACTTCTTGAATCTCTAATTTTCTGTCTTTAATAAGAGTTGGGAAATTTTCAGTGAATATGTCTTCTATTACTCTTTCTGCCCCTTTTCCCCTCTCTTCTCCTTCTGGGATACCCATAACACGTATATTTGTGCATTTCATGTTGTCACTCAGATCCCTAAGACCCTGCTCATATTTTTCCATTTTTTTCACCAGCTGTTCTTTTGTAAGTATGAATTCGAATAACCTGTCTTCCAGTTCACTGTTCCTTTCTTCTGCCTGTTGAAATCTACTGTTGTGTCCCTCCATTGTATTTTTCATCTCCTCCATTGTGGCCTTCATTCCCATGAGTTCTGCCATTTGTTTTTTTAAGTTTATGAATTCTTCTTTATGGTCAGCCAGTGTCTTCTTTATATCCTTCAGCTCTTTTGCTATATCTTCCTTCATTTCATCAAATTTATTTAGCATTACTTGCCTCCACTCCTGGGTCTCAGCTGAGCTATTAGTTTGTTCCTTTGGCTGGTCCATGTTTTCGTGTTTCCTGATATGGCTTGTTATCTTAAGTTGTCTAGGCATCTAATTCTCTTGATTAGTTTATTTTGGAGCTTGTTTTCTGTCTTTTACTTAGTGGTTTTCTTGTTGGTTGGCTTTGTTCTCTGGCCTCTGTTATTCAGTTCAACTTATTCTAGACCTCTAACTTAGGTTCTATTTAGTTGATCAGAATTTTTCTCCTCTTGTTTTTTCTGTTTCTTGCTCTACCTTTATGTAACCTTTTTGTTAGTGGGTCTCCTCAGATATGGTCGACCCTAGTCAGATTTTCCCAGTCTAGTGAGGCCCAGGTCTCATTGGGAGGGTATGGAGTTTTCCTGAGAATGAGACCCTCCTATGAGGCCTTTAGAATTGTTGCTTTTCCTCTCCTGTCCAGCAAGTGGCGCTGGCCAGCCCGCAGCTCCCCCACCAGTGTGAGGAGGTATGGAGCCTTTAGTTCTCCTGGTTCTCCTGGTGACTCTGATCCTGTCAGTGGCGTGGCTGACTGAAGCCAGAATCTGAATTCCAGCCCCTGGGGTCTGAGTTTCCAGAAGGAGGACTGCCAGTTGAGCTGGACCTCCCTCCACTCTCCCAATCCTCAGAACTCCAATTGTCTCTCAGGGGCACTATTCCCTTCTCCTCTCTCCTCTTTGGGGCCTCTCCAGGTAGATTCCTTGGTCAGCCTGAGTTGCCAATTAAAGATGGGGGTGGAGGCCTTCAGTAGTGAATACGGAATTCAAAGACACTGTGGGTACTCTGTCTCCCCCAAGCCCAGCCTAGTCCCTCAACCTGGGCTTTCCGATAGAAAATAACCATGTATATTACTTGTAGATTTTAAAAAAAAAAAAAGGTAGAAAAGAAATCAAGAAAAAGAAAAAAGGAAAAAAAAAAAAAAAAAGAGTCTCTTTTAAAAGTCTTTCCCCAGCCTGGAAGTTTTGTCAGTGTCAGAATAGACCATTTAAAGGTAAGCTTTGGGCTATTGTCTGATAATTACTCTCCAACTGCTTCAGTTCCATCCCTGCTGAGGGCTATTGAAATGCAAAAAGATAAGGGATCAGTGAGAAGCCAGAAGGGACAAAATATAGGGGAAAAAAAAGTGGCTGTTTTGGAGTCTGGGAATGGGTGCCGGCTTTTACATGCCCCCACTTCTGGGAGCCCAGCCCTTCTTTAGCACCCCAGCTCCCAAAGTTAGTTAATTAATTTGTTAATTAATTCTGCAGTTGAGGCTGGGTTGAGCCTCCCTTCTTGCCCTCAGCAGATTGCTGTTTTTTGGTTTTTTTTTTCCCCCCTTTCAGGGAGCCAGCAGCAAGACAGTCTGTGAGGTCTGGGTGGGGAGGGGTGCCAGACCCCTGGTCCGGGGAACTTACAATGTTTGCTGCGATCTCAGCTTTTCCTCCAATTCCAAACTTGTGTCCAATGTGTGACTGGTTACTGGAGACCCCGAAAACACTGTTTCATATAGTTCCTGGGTAATTGCCAGCTGCTCCAGGGGAGAGACGAAATTCTGCTCCTCACCACTTCGCCATCTTGCCCCGCCTCCCGTGTTCTTTGACTTTTATTATACTGAAAAGTACAGTCTCAGTTTGATAGAGTTACTTTTTAAGGAGTTGTTGCATAGCTTGTAGGCAACATTCGTTGTTTTTCAAAAGGTCTGTGGATACGTATGCCTTCCCCTGCAAGGAAACTAAATAGTTTAAACAATACAAAACAAAACAAAGCCATCTAATGGGCATTGTTTGGAAAGAGTGATAGGCATTTTCCCCCCTCAGGGGTATATAAAATAGGAATAACTAAAATTTGATTTTGTATACTCTTCTTTTATATATATAATATATATAGAAATAAATAGAAATACTTAAAAGTTATGTCTTGAAAAGGGAAGGTCATAAAGTACACACATTTACTTATCCTTTAAACTTTAACAAAGATGTTAACCCATAATTCTTCATAATACCCGAATAATTTAACCTTATTGTTTTATGACTAGTTTGAATTCTACAACAGCAAAACTTCGCTTATCTAGAACCTCATTGGGGAAGTGGTTCTGTGGATGGAGAAAAACTTCTGAAAAATTGAGGCAAATATCTATATATTAAAGGGCCAAAACTTCAGATGTTTGCCAGCTTGAATAAAACTATTTCCAAAGCTCTTCTTAGGGTGTTCCTAAGACTTTTAGGTCTTTCTGTTGGTTGCCTGTCAGGATGCTGCTTCTGTGTCTTCTGATTTCAATTTGTTAGAAATCTATAGAAAAGAAGAATAACTAAATCTTGATTGAGGGCCTCTCCATGAGTCAAGTTCATTGAGTTGTAATGCAGTATGACCTTTCCTTTAAAAAAATTAGTATTTTCTTATTCAGAACTATGTGTTAGATTGATCTGATTTACAGATGTTGAAGTCTCGGATAAGGGACTTGTCCCTATGTGACATAAAGCATACCTTTTTAAAGACCACACTACTGAAGGCTTTCTGCTTGAAATCATATACAAAGTGAGAAATAAAGCTTCATGCATTGGACTGCAGGCAACGTAGGAATGGGACAGGAAAAAGAGGAAAATGCAGAGTAGCAGTGAAATGGAAATCTGATATTTGATATGTAAGCTAATCCCTTTTAGTCCTCCAGACAGATTTTTTTTTCACTTGTGCAAAAGCATTTATTTCCTTCTTTGTACTTTTTGATCCCACAACCTGCACCTTGCAAGTTGGAAAGTCCCCAAAAGACTTTGGCAGAGGTCACTTCCCAGAAGCTTTTTAAACTTTAGTTAGAATACATTTATTGATTTCTTTAATGACCAGAGGAATGAGGATTTTTGGAAAAAGCTCATCTGAGATTCAGTGTCTGGCTTGGCAATCCATGCTGTTTTAAACGTCTATGAACACTATTAGACACCAGGTTCTCACCTTTAGTAAAACTTGGTAAGGATTCTGGCAAATTGGATTTTCCTTGGTATTGATATCAGCTGGCAATTTTTCCTGGTAGACATGGGATATAAAAATCTCTAGGATTGATGTTCAGCAACTGCATAAGTATATAAAAATACAATAACTTTAAAAAAATTCAGTAAGTCTGTAGAAAATATTTGGTAGCATATATTGGCATAATAATTGTTCTTCAGTTACATTTCCCTATACATAAAAGTTTGAAGTTAAACTGCTTCATATGTCTAAATTTACCATGAAGGGTAAGTGAATTTTTGTGTCCTGAAAACCTGATAATTAAGGCCAGGATAATAAATGTTAAACGTGGATCTTTTCGTATTTCAGAATTTCCGCTTTAGTACATTTTAAAGTTTCTTGCTTAAATTTTGGGCATAAAATAAAACGGCACAAGATTTCTTACATTCATAATAATGAGATAATTTTCATACAAATCAGCAAGTATATGCCCTAAATTATTCCAGTTGATATTGTTCCAGCACTCATGTTTCAGATCATGTTTCAGATTAGGCTCTTACATCTCTTTCGCTCATGTTAAAGGAAAGGAGATGGAGGGATTCTAAAGTGTTTAAATACCATATATTGAAAACCGATTACTTTGCATTTTAAAATGATTCAGTGTATAGATTGTTTAAATAGTAAACATCTCCAATATTTTCAAAGGGAAGTGATTCATATGCAGCCTTTCTTTGTGCACCCATTTTAAAAGAAAAAAAAAAAAAAGGAAAACTAGGATAAGCTTTTAAAATGCATATTCAAAGAAGCAATAGCAATCAGTGTCCCTTAGTTGCAAGTATATTTTGACAATAAATTCAATGCATTTTATTGATTGTAATTTCCTGTTTTAACAGGAATTCTGAAACCGTATTTTCTTCTTGACTCTTCCGTATTCTGAAAAGTATTTATTCAAAATTCACTATATTCCTGCTGAAGTTGAAACAAATCAACATTGATCTATAATCCCTTTTCTTACTAAAACTTCTTAAATACTAAATTATTATTATTTTTATTACTTAAAAGGCAACCTCTTCAAATTGTTTTGAACTGTTGGATGTAACAATTGTTATTTCATTGTATAAATAATAGGGTAGATTTCAGAGTGTTCTAACAAAAAATGATCACTTAAAAATGTAGAGGGTAGGCACATTTTATTAGAAAAGAAAGAAGCTCGATAACTCCCATTATTACAGAAGTTGGAAAAGTATGATTGGCATGCAAATGTTATGCATAATTATAGTCATAACAGCCATTTTGAGGGGTAAAACACAGGGTAAATTGCTTGATTGCCTTTTATATTGATAATTTGAAAGCTATTTCTTGAGCAGAGAGAGAAAAGAACAGACATTGCTGAGGAAATGATCTTCCTGGAAGCCTACCAAATTTTCCTAGGGTTAAAGAAATGGTCTGCTGACTTTTTTTAATTCAGAAGTGTTAAAAAGAGCAGGAAACCCTTCTATCCCCAGTCATTAATCCATTTTTCCCCAACAAAATCTCCATTATGAATTGAGTCCTTTTCTAGGTTCTGTTCTAGTCTTCAACAGCATTATCTGCTGTATATTTTACCACTGTTTCTCCCATCTTAGGTAGTTTCTCATTTTCCTTTATGAAACAGAATATCTGAACTCATTCAGATGGTGGATTATCCACAGCAGGTCTTATTTTCCCCTATTGTGGAAACAGGAACAGGGTAATAGCTACCTCATTCCCTACATAACAGGAACAAAGCTGAAGCCTCTAGGAATCAGTTCTAGGCTAGACTCAATGAAAGAGGTGCTTGTGGGTATGAAAGACTGCATCTCAACTGCATAGCTTTGGGTATTTGCTAAAGAATAATGCCCCTGCCTGTTTGTATCTTTATCATGGCTGAAAGAGAACAGCAGTAGCAAATCCCTGAAGGAATTACTGCTCAAGTACGGTGCCCTAGCCAAGTACCTGCTGTGATGAGAATTTTGGTGTTAAATATGCCGAGGACTTTTTTGACTAATTGTTTCTGTAGAGGCAGGAACAATCTCCGTGTAATTGAATTACAACCTAAATGAAGGAAGTGAAAGGCCTAATATCTGGTTTTGATTTTAATAAATAAAATCTCTTCCCCATAAAGTCAATGCATGTGTCTGTTAACACTGCCCACTTACCCTAGCCATGCCAACAGTACCTGGTATATAGTAGATGCTCATTAGGGCTTCTTTTTTATTCTTTTTTTCTTTTTCTTTTTTTTTTTTTTTTAATAAATGTATGCAGGCAGGTCAACTGGTTGTCACAACAATATTTCTTTTTGCCTTTCTAGCACTAATTATAATTTATTTTGATAGCCACATAAACTATAGGAAAGAAGTTTAGCCTTCTATTAGAAAAAATGATGGGTAACATATTGATTCAGCTTTGAGAATTGTTCTCTATTTTGGGTTATCTGCAAACCTTTTCCCTAGTAGTAATCTGAGTTGTCTGGCCATTGTATATTTATTGTCTCCATTATACATATGTTGGCTATTCCAAAAATATCCATTATATTTTCTCAGTGAGGAAGAAGGGTAGGAGTAATTTCATCTAATCATCATGCTACGTATGAAGATACTAAGGGTGTAATGAAGGTAACATACTTTTTATATAATAAATAAATAATTAGTGGGAGTGTTTTCATTTGAACATTGGTCTCTTGATCAGCATTATACATTCTTTATTCCCTGTCTCTTGCTTGCTTTGCATTTATTTTGCTCTTCTTTTTCTAGGTGCTTAAGGTGGAAACATTGGTTATTGATTTCATGTCTTTTACAATATAAGTTTAAATCTATAGTTTAGCTTTAAACACTGCTTTAGCTGCATCCCATAACTTTTGATATGTTGTGCTTTTGTTTTCATTTCAGTTCAAAATAGTTTCTGATTTCTCTGATGTTTGCTTTTTTCACACATGGGTTATTTAAATTTATCAAGGTTTGTTTTATGACCTACCATACCCTACATGGGGATGAGAGGAGAAATGGAAGAATTCACAGGCAAAAAATGTCACAAGACCCACTGCTCTTTTCAGAGGTTCAGTAGTTTTCTTGAATAAAATGTTCTGAACTTGTATGATTTTTGTCATTTTACATGGTCATAAAATGGTTGTTTGTAGCAATTTTGTCTAGTTTTATCATTCATTTGGGGAGTGTTTTTACTAAGCTACACACTTAGCTATTCCAGAAGTCCTCCTTTCAGGTACTCTCCTTTTTACAATGGCTTACTCTCTTGGGGCCACAATCTAGCACTTAAGGAAACTATGGGTTCATTTAAGACTAAACTTAGTACTACCTATTTAAAATACATCAGGAATTGAGAGCAGCTGTTGTGCTCCAAGATTTGAGGCTACCTTCATGACAGATGAGACTTTAGCATAAAGGAATGCAGGGAGTGTATAGGAACTGCATTAAAAAGCTCCTATCTCTGGAATAATCTTGTTTGAGGAGCCAGTCAGCAACCCAAGCTAGCTGATATGAAAATTCTGTTTGGTGGAGTAGGGTAGTGTCAAAAAAGATGTTTGTAATACAATATCATGTATTCATCCTTTAGAGGATCATGAAAGCCAGATCCCATGGAAAGCGGTAAGGTGTATTTTATTCCCCTCTTTTCTCTCCCCCCCACCCCCCAAGTTGTCATTGATCACTCTGGGAGCTAATTGTAGCACCTCATGCTGATTGCATTCATTCCCAGTGCACTGAATTGGATTTGCTTTTTTAGGAGAGATGTGCCATTTTTATCTATATTTTAAGTTGTTTGGGAGTCCATATATAATATTGACAGACACACTCAATAAGTACTTTCTTTGTCTTGATATTTCTTTAATATAGTTTTATAAATTCACCAAGCTCTCAAATATTTTGTAAAATTGGGAAATTCAAACTATTTGCCTCCACTATAACTAAGTGACTTGAATTTTTGTGGTTTTAGTTTTTATTTTCCAGTGTTAGAATAACTTTAAACTTCTGTAGCTTGTTCAGTCTGGGTTCTCTCTGCTCATGCCTAGGAAATTGTCTAGGGTGGGGGTATTCAGCAGATTTCCTGTGATGTTGGAAATGTTCTATTATCTATGCCAGGCAATATGATCACCATTAGAGTATGTGGCTGTTGAACACTTGAATGGCTGGTGTGGGTGAGGAAATAAATTTGTAGTTATATTCATTTTTAATTCATTTAATTGATACCTTATTGGGTAGTAGTGGTATAGGCATGTATCCAGACTGTTCTATTATTCATCCCTAAATTTCTAAAATTTTTAAATACTCTATACCCACAAAGCAGTAAACAACAATAGGATACTTTTGTAGATTTATGAGCAGAAAACCATCATGAGGAAAATGAGATTTCAGATTATTCTGGCAACCATTTGCAAGGTAGATTTGAGAAGGGATAGAATTGTACTATAAAAATTCCTAGGAACTATTGCAGTATGCCAGATGTGGTGGTGTAGTGGCATGTGACTCGACTAAGTGTGTAGTATCCTGAATTCTTGCCTTGGGACTCTGATTTGGTAGCCATGTGATGCCAGTCTTTAGGAGTTGCAGCTTTCTGATTTGTGAAATGGTAGAAAAATCCTTTTCCACCTACTTCACATGGCTATGCAGATTATTGTGCTAGAAATAGATAATAAAAACAAATCTGAATACTCCATAGAGAGAATAATATGGTGGCCCATGTTGTTGGTTATAGTAAGGAATGAAAAGTAAATTGTATTTGAAGATAACCGACTGACTTATAGATTGAAAGACTAAAGGGGAAAGTTGGAAGAGGATTTGACATCATTAGCAAAGAGATGACTTTTGAAGGCCTAGTTGAAGATGTGGAGATAGAATATTTTAAATGCAGTGAGTGTGTCAGCAACTATTTGTAGGAGCAGCAACTGTGAGTTGAGACAATGTTTAAATTATCCATTGATAGTTCATGCAGTTTGACAATCAACATATTTATTCATATGAATTATATCTGGCAGTATTTTCTGGAGTGTTCTAAGCTAAAATACAAACTTCCTTTACTTTTTACAGTACTCAGCATATAATCTTTCCATGATAACATCAGCATTGTTCATTGCCATTTTATGGTATTTTATTTCTTCATCTGTCACTTTCTCACCATACTCCATATACGTTGAGGGCAGAAATCAGGTGTTTTTCAACTTTATATTGCTTGTCCTGAAAAATATGTCTAACTTATAGTATTAGCCCCCAAATAGTTGTTGAATAACTATCAATAATTAATTGGTGATGCCTTTGCACAATGCTAGGGTACAAAATTATTTAACCCCATAATAAACATGGTTTTTGAGTTCTTTTAGCTGCCAGTAATTTTATATCTGTCATTAAGTGTTATTTCTTGCTTAGAGGGAATTGTATAATGAACAGTTAAGGGCAATCTGCTTGGCGTCAGACTTCCTGGCCCTACAACTTGGAGGCTGTGTGATCTTGGACAATTTGCTGAATCTTTCCAAAGCTTGGTTTTGTTATTAATAAAACAGGGTTAATAAGATTCCTACCCTCCTGATTAGTTAATGAGATGATCCATTTGAGGTGCTTAGTTCTTGGGAGGGAGTTATGTGCTCAGTAAAAAGAATCTGTTATAGCTGTTGTTACTATCATTACTATTTTATTAGGAGTAGTGGTCATTTCTGTTTTGTAGAAGTAATAATAGTATTTTTTCTCATGCCTACACATAAAAATTTACCCCTCTCATTTACGCTTCAAATATAGGGCACTGAAACGCCATAAAACTAATTTAAAGAACACTAAACTCTTGGCAGGGACAGGAAGCTTTCTTATTAGTGCAATGATGAGCTATAAGGCATAGACATTGTGAAATTCCCTCTGTGCACTTTGAGGACCTTCCTGGATATCTGAGATTGGAAATTATGCAATGTTTGGGTCTTTGATAAAGTTAGAATTTAGTGTTTTTTTTTTTTTTTTTTTTTTTTTTTTTTATGTCTGAAGTAAAACATAACAGCATATTTCAGTGAAACCAAAAAGTAGATGTGTATAATTGTCAGGGCACATATTTAGCTTCCTACATAGTATTATTGTTGAGCCGTTTAAAGGGGAGCGTGACCTTGAATATCTCCTCTTGGGCTTTCTGAAGTAGAAGGCTCCTAATTTAATTGAAATTCTCACAGTTAGCCAACCAAGAAAGAGAAAGTCCTGTGTTTACATGTTCACAGTTTAAACATGATAAATTAAGTGAATTAGTTTAGTTATTTGACTATGCAAGCTGTAATCTATAGCAGACCTAGGTTTTAGAAGGTGAGTATATACAGTAAGTTGAAGAAAGGGAGAGAAAAGATGTCAGATTTGGAGGTGTTACTATGTAATTTCTGTATTTCTGTATTTACTCATTATGTACCAGGAACAGGGTCACATGGGCAAACACATAAACCAGATGTGTGCATCTGCTCTCATTTTTCCCCCATGCATGATGTTGTATTGGTTCCTGCAAAGCCAGTCTTTTCTAGGCTACAAGTTGGTAAACTAGTGTCATTCCTCCATAACCATAATTATAATTGTTTCTCGGTTTTTTTTTCTTACATTCTCTTCTTTTATCTAATCTTTCCCTTTCTTTAGTTTAAAAATCAGTGTTTGTAAATTTTGTTGCAAGTTTTATTTGCAATTTTAAAGTGATTAGTATACACTGTGTGTAAATGACATGGTTTTAGATTCCTTGGCCACCATGAAATTTTCTCAGTGCCCTCACTCACATGTTCAGTTCTTTTGAGAGACAAATATAAAAAGAAATTTTTTCTAAGCATATCAGATTTGATTATGCTACTGTTTTATTAAAGACCTGGTATTGGTTTTTCTTAACAAATCTTTGTATTTTAAAAGAATTAGCTACAATCCTAGATATTTTTAAATTATTTTAAGTCAAGGGACTGTGGCTGACAAAGTACTATTCCTTGTATATGTCATTCATTTTAATCTTTTTAAAAGTATTGACATTATTGTGATTAAGATGCATTATTGCCTTAGCTAATATTCAGATCTCTTACAGGCATCTACTAGTAAAAATTCCAAATCCAGCTTTAATGCAGTAACTGGATTTTCATGAGAATTTCCTTTAAGGAAAAAGGTGGTGCTTTAGTTTTGTTAGGAAGGGAGCGATAGTCTCATACCAATGCTTGAGAACAAAGCAATTAAAAGAAAATGTGGTATTTGTGTATACAGTGAAAGGAAACCCATAATTAACCTATGCAAGTCTAGCCTGATTGTATTTGAGGAATAGAGTTCCAATTGAGTAAATTCTGTTTTACTCTCCTGTTCTATATTATGGAACTCTAATATTTTTATTATTGGTGTCTTCCAGACCCTTCTTTTCTATTATTTGGTTACATAAAATGGCTAAGCACAGTAACATGATGTAACTCTAAATTTTGTCTTAGTGTATATGAGAAGAACACAGTTCTGGATAGAAATAGATAATGAATTCTCTGGTATTTGAGAATATTTTTGTTTGTATCAATAATCTAGCTTTTTGCTTTATTTTATTAAATTATCGATAGAGCTAACTGACATTAATTTTGAACAAATACACTTAGACAACTTTAACAATAAAATGGCTGGGATATGCCATTGCAGAAAAACTTTAATTTTTAATTGATGCTCAGGAGAAGAAACTTACTATGTATTAGCATATACCTTTTTGTAATTATTTGTTTTCAGAGTTTTGTCTCATAATTTCTTACTTAATATCTGAATATTTTACAAAGTAGATTTGAATGGTTTAGACTTTTTAGGTAATAAAATTATGGCATGCAGTCTTTAACTATTTGTTTAGTTCTAAAAATGACAGCTCATATAGAAATAGTTTTAAAAGATTTCTCCAAATTATTGTATTGTTTTTAATCTCAATAGTCACTGTTTTTTTATTTTTAAAAACTTTTTATTTTGAAATATTTTCAAACTTACAGAATAGTTGCAAAAATAATACAAAACCCACACAGAGAACTCCAGCATACTCCTACCCAGATAACCCAGATCCACTAACTATTGTTGGAATCCACTTTTAACATTTTGACTTGTCTGCATTTCCGCCCTCCCTCCCTCCCTCCTTCCCTCCCTCCCTCCCTTCCTTCCTTATCTATCTGTCTATCTATCTATCTAATCTATCATCTTTCCATCACCTATCTATCCATCTATGTATGTATCTATTTTCTAAAGATTTGAGAGTAGTAGGTTTTATATGTCATGCTCCTGAACATGTGCATTTCCTAAGACCAAGGATATTCATTTATGTAACCACCTTAAGTAACATTATCAAGGTAAAGAAATTTAACATTGATATAAATCTTACATTTTATATTCTAGTTTTTTCATATGTCTCAATAATGTCCTTTTGGACATTTTGTCCTCCATTAGATCCAGTCCAGGATCATGTATTGCATTTAATTGTTCTTGTCTCTTTAGTCTGTTTCATTCTTTTCTTTTTCTTTATTAGAAAAGTTGTGGGTTTATAGAACCCGCATAAAATACAGGATTCCCATATACCACTCTATTTGTTGATGTGGAACATTTGTTATAAGTGATGATAGCACATTTTTATAGACCATTTTTTAATATAACTGTAATCTTAAAACTGTAAGCTGTTTTTTAACTGACACCAGAATGATCTTTTAAAAATATAAGTTTTTTCTGTCATATCTTCATTGCCACATAAACATTTTCATTGGACATATCACTTATTTTTGGACTTTGTCACTGGACTAATTTGTCTTACCTACTTCCATATTAATTTTTATTGGAATTTCCTGGAATCTCATTTAAATTTCAGAATGTGAAGGTGCCCTCTAACAGAGGTCAGGGTTGTGGAATTGAGTTTATTGATGGAATTTGTGAGAGGATTACTTTTATGAAAAATTGATTTAAGGAGGCTTATTATCTGTTTTTCATTATAAACTTTGTCTTAACACATATAGCCATTAATACTCAGTGTAATGAGAGATTTGAAGATATAGACTCTGAAATTGGACTTTTGTGTTAAAATTCAGTGTATTATTCAATATATTATTTTATAAAATATATTATTTTATGAAATAAAGTATATTATTTTATACTCAGTATATTACATCTCAATATATCATTTTATAAAATAAAAATGATATTGCAGCCAACCTCAGAGGATATTTTTGAGGATTAAATGAACTAATATAAAGTGTTTAAAACAATGCCTGCCTTTTAATAAGCATGATACATGTGTGTATGTACATGCATATTTATTTATTTATGCATATATATAGACACGCATACACTTATTTTTCTCCAACTGGAATATAAATGTAAGTTTTGATTTTTTTCATTTTCTAGAAATGTAATTTTTAAAACATCATATATGTATAATACATATAACTCAAAATGACCCCTTTAATGACTCTCAAGTGTACAATTCAGTAGTATTAATTATATTCACATTATTGTGTAACCTTCATCTGTATCCATTATCGAAACTTTTTCATTACCTCAAACAGAAACTGTACCCACGAAGCAAAAACTCCCTCTTCTCTCTCCGTGCCTGTTCCCTGATGACCTACAGGTCATTCCCTATCTATGAAATTTGCTTGTTTTAGATATTTCATATAAGTGAGATGATACAATGTTTGTCTTTTTGTGTCAGGCTTATTTTATTCAACATGATGGTTTCAAATTTCATCCCTGGGTTGTGGAATGCATCAGAACTTCATTCCTTTTTGTAGTTGAATAATATTCCATTGTGTGTATACAACACATTTTGTTTATCCATTCATCTGCTGATGGGCACTTGAGTTTTTTCTACCTTTAGGCCATTGTGAATAGTGCTGCTATAAACATTGGTGTACAAATATCAATTTAAATCTCTGCTTTCTATTTTTTGGGTATATACCAAGAATTGCAATTGCCAGGTCATATAGTAATTCTATTTTCAACTTTCTAAGGAACCACCAGAATTGTTTCTACTGTGGCTACACAAATTTACAATGCCACCGGCAATGCATGAAGATTCCTATTTCTCCACATCCTGGTCAACACTTATTGTTTTCTCTTTTTTTAAAAATCATAGCCATGCTAGTGAGTGTGAAGAAGTGATATCCATTGTGATTTTGATTTGCATTTCCCTAATAAGCAATGATATTGAGCATCTTTTTATGTGCTTATTGACCATTTGTATATCTTCTTTGGAGAAATGCCTATTTTTAAATTATGTTATTTGTCTTTTCGTTGTTGAGTTATGGCAGTTCTTTATATGTTCTGCATATTAAGCCTTTATTAAATATATGATAGCAATTATTTTTTCCCATTCTGTGTGAGTGCTAATTTTGTCTGTTCCATCCACTACTGAATCCACAACACCTAGAATAGTATCTGGAGCTGAGTAAAATATTTGGTGAATGAGTGAGATTTCTCTACTGTTTAACCTTGCTATCAAGATTGCCAAATCTACCTTGAACCCCCATGTTTATCATATATTCCTGTTTTTATTTTAATTGATTAATCAAACCTTAATTTCATTTTCTTTTCCATTTATGATGCTTTGTCTACCTGTTTGTTCTGTAAGGTTTGACCTGAAGCATAATTTAATTTAACTTTTCATTTTTAGTTTAAAGCAATTTATACTGAGACCCAAAGATTTCTATCTAATTTATAATACCTAGACTGAATTGTAATATTGTTAGTGCATTGCTTTTTGTATCATTTTTGAATGATTTATTCAAAATGATTGATTTATTACTATAAAGTAATAAAATATGAAAAAAATTCATTGATTTTCATCCATAACACACCAAATTTTTGCATCCTTCATGAGTTCTTTCCTTCACACTGCAAAAAATATTCCTAATAGATCCTTTTTAAAAATCCCTTTACATCAAGTTTACTAATTAGAAAAGATATTTGGCCTTATCATTTATAATGATAAAAGTCACGTTTGATAGGATAACTTTTCCTGCCCTTTCCTCTGTTTTCTTTTCTTTAACTTCACCCTCCCATTCCCCTGTTCCTTTCCTGTGCTTATATCTCAGATCTCTTCTCCAGGAACCTGAGTGCCTGTATGTTTGTTCTTTTGTCTACGCTGCCTGCTGACTCTTAAGTGCCATAAGTGGATGTAATTGAGTGAAGCATGGAAATGCTGAATAGCCGAACTGTAAATTGAAGACTCTCTTGCTTTTATGTATAAACAGAAAAGAAAAAGGACCTATAGAGGCAGCTGTGCAAACAAATTCAAAAACATATAATGGTGCAGTTTTGTTCCTGGTCTCAGTATATGAGGCCAATGCAGACAGTTTCCATTTAAAAGAATAAAATGTTTTGTTCACCTAGTCAGCATTTTTGAGGCCTTGTAAGTGCTTGGGTTTTTAGGGTGAAGGTATACAAAGATGAAGTCATTGTTCCTGTTCTCAAGCAATTCGCATTACAATGTAGGATTCAGCCAAAAGAGAGGAATATAGAAAGTTATGGGTGTATTGGGGAAGATATATGATTGGTTCTTTCTAGGGTGGAACTAGCGATGCTTGGATGTCAGAATGTTTTCCAGATGGGAGAAAAAATGATCTAAAGGGGGAAGATGTTTGTAGGCAGGCCTTTGATAATGTTACTAATAATTGTTAGGATATAGAGAACATTTGCAAGATGCGATATGCCTGTTTTTTAAAAACCAGGGGGGAGGCACCTATGTTAAGAGCCAATAAAATACTGAAAAAACGTGCTTGAATTGTTAGTTGTACAGGAAAATTCAAGCACTTCATTAAAAATTATTTTTTCATAGTCTAAGAGGTCAAGTGTGCCTTTTCAATATCGACTTGGATTGTTCTTGTTGTACAAAGCTTCATTAATTACCCAATATGGGTGGGCACTCACTAGAAAAAAATGCAGAGTTCCACTACTTTGTTTTTAAATCCCCCCGCAAAATACAATGCTTCTATTAACGAATATTTTCCACTATATTCTGTTTTCATATTATGTTATAATGTATCTGATTGTAATCGTTAGTGATTCTGTGAAGTAGAGCTCAATTTTAGTTTTATCTTATTTTCTGCTGTTTACCTCTTGCCCATATCAAATTTCTTAACCTTTTTGGGATAAGATAATAGAACAGATATTGGCTTTTTGTTTACAGTTACCTAACTTTCCCCTAATATCATAATACTACAGTAGCATAATAAATATTAAATATCAAAATAAATTAACTAATGCAACTGATGCTTGTATAATGCCCTTAAATTGACTTACTATAAAGTTGATAAATTAGTTACAGAACCATAAGAAAACTTTGACATCCCTAAGAAAACACTTTGAAGGACAATGCTATTTTTGTTGTATCACATCTGGCATGCTGATTATTTAATAATATAAGAAATGGAAAAATATTATGACAGTTTAAGAAAATGAAGAAAAATAACATTTAACAAAAATATTTTTGTTTATGCCTCTCCAGTTATTTATATTGGAATTTGCTTAGATAATTGTAATCACAGACTCTGTCAGAATATTTATAAATATATACAGAGTATGTATATGTTCATTTGCGTATGTGTGTATGGGCAAATGTGTGTGTATGCGTGTATGATTATATAGCAATATGTACCGAGGTTCTTCAAAATTTTTTTTTCACAGCTCTTATCTAATAAAATTGATTAGACCCTCCCAGTATCTTAGGCAGAAGTGGCCTGTTGAACAAAATCAGAAATTTCTTAGGAATCCCAGAATTTATTCTTAAAAACTCATGGGTTCTTTTAGTCAGAAAAACATTTAAATCTAATACTTACAAATTCATTAACTTTCCCAGCAAACCGTGTAGTTATTAGATATTGCCGGAAGAAGTGTCCCATAACCTGAATTCCCTCTTGGTTCTGCTGAGATACCCCAAGGATTATGGGGAAAAATATACTGGAAAAAAATCAGAAATACATAGATCTACTCATAGTTGTACGACTACAAACATAAAATTAAATATATTTTCTCAGAATTTAATGAAATATTTTCTTTTCATTTACAGAAATGTTTAATTTGGTAAATTGGTGGAAAAAAACATGGATTTTTAGCAACTGAGGAGCGAATTAAGGTAATTAGCATATTGTTTATAATCTTATTTGTTAGTAATGTCACAATATATTTACTATTACATTGTATTCTCATTGTATGCTTTTATAAGTATCCTATTAAAAATTTAGCATACTGTTTAATGGGTTACAAAAATAGAGTTTTATATATTTTTGGAAAATAAATTTATCTTTCTTGTGAACAAATATGGAGATAACATAGTTCAAAATATTTGCGATTGTGAGAAAATATATTCCAGCTATATCAAAAACAAATGGGCTAAAAATTAAATGGTTTCAGTAGCTCTCTACTTCTTGGAAAGGCAAGTGTGATATATTATTTTATTAACCGTTTAATATGGAATAACCATACTGGGTTATTTTTTTCAGTTGGTGAACATATACCAACACAGAATATTAATGTCATTTTTGTTTAATTTACTCCATTTGCTCTTAATTTTATATCCATGATGGTGCACATTATGAAGAAAAAAGAAATCATTTTATAGCAACAGGATGTCTAATATAAAGCGCATTATTTTCAAAAGTAGTATTTCTATTTATCAGAAGTTTATTTGTGGAATATAACATAAAAGACTTCACAAAGTGTAACCTTAGGCCAGTACACATCTTCCTCAGCAAAACATTAAAAGCAAAAGAAGCCTTTATATTGAGTAGTCTACATTAAAATTGGAATTTCCTCTCTTCTTGAAGTTACTGAAGTTAATTACAATAAAGTGACTTTGTAATATTTGGAATGTAAATTATTATAAAATAAAGATCTAAAATTAGAAATGTCAACTTTCTTATTACTGTTCTGTATATTAAATGATTTTTTCATTTAATTTTCAACTATTGATATCAATGGTATGTATTATAAATGACTATCAGTCTATTTTTCTCTTTGTTTTAAGAGTATTAAATGACTTAAGACCATAAAAACATTGCGTTTGCCTTTGTAGTCTCTAAATCTTCCAAATGATATTCCTTCTTTTAAATATTTTTCTTTTTGATTTCTTTGTAACTCCTTTCTTCCCCACATTTATTCACATATGCAAACAAACTAATGTTATTCCCACTTTCCAGAGTAGATATATCTCTTTTCTTTGTATTTATTATCTTATTTATTCAATAACATCAAAATTTTGCATATATTCTCCTACTGATTTGAATGTGAAATGTTTTATACAGTACTTAATATTAGTGAAATAAATAAATTAAATAGATAAAAACAATCATTCAATCTTTCATTTAAAAAATCATTCAATCTTTTTTAAAAAAATTCATCCCAATAAGACTTACAAACAGATGTGCTAGCTCTGAAGATGGTAAATCTTTTGGGAAAGATGAAGTTCTATAGAAATTATTATATACGTTTTTAAATAGTTATTTGCAAATTGCTAAGGAAATAGAGAGCCATTCACTTTTGCCAGAGGTTCATGAAAATTTCACAGAAGTTTTGAAATTCACTGAGGGGTTGTTGAGGCAGAGACGATGAGGTCATTCATTTCAGGCAAATGGAATAGCTGATGAGAGGGCACATAAAAGAGCAAGCTATGGATGTTAAATGACTGATATTTCCAGTGTAGCTGCAGGATTAAATATGTGGTGAGACAATGTCAGAAGATGACTCTGGAAAAGTGGGTTTTGGATGGCCCATGACATATCATGCTAGCCATACTTAGCTCAGTTTTCTAGCTAGCTGTCTCCAGAGTGCTCAAGGTATCCATACGGTTGTGGGAATAAAATTTTGGGACCTCTCTTGATATTTATGTTCTTAAATAAATGTAAGAAGTCATTAAGACAATAATATTTACTATAATGACTGCCACAGATCCCCAGATAAAAGGATTCTGGAGGATTCATAGGGATTTTTTACAGTGTCAATTGGTTGGCAGTATTTGTTTGTTTTCAAATTGTGATATAATTTATATACTGCAAAACTCACCCTTTTAAAATACACAATTCAATTATTTTTAGTCTAGTCACAAAGTTGTACAGCACCGCCACTATCTAATTCCAGAACACACCCATTAGCAGTTACTCCTCATCCCTCCCCCACCCCTCCAGCCACTGGCACCCACTAATCTACTTTCTCTTTCTATGGACTTGCCATGTAAGTGAATTATACCATATGTGGCATTTGTATATGGCTTATTTTACTTAGCATAATGTTTTCAGTTTCAAGTCTCATCCCCAGGTTAGGTATGAATGAGTACTTTATTCCTTTTTATGGCTGAATAATATTGCATTGCATGGATATACCACATTTAGTTTATTCATTTGTCTGTGTTTGATGGACCACATTTGGGTTGTTTCCAGTTTTTGACTGTTATGAATAATGCTTCTCTTAAAATGTGTATACACACTTTTGTGTTGACATATTTTTTCATTTCCCTTAGACATACACCTAGGAGTAGAATTGCTGGGACATATGGTAACTCCATTATTAATATTTTGAGGGCCAGACAAGCTGTTTTCCACAGGCTGTACCATTTTACATTTCATCTAGAAATATATAAGAATTCCATTATCTCCACATCTTTGCCATCATGTTATTGTCTGTCCTTTTTATTATAGTGATCCTAGTGAGTGTGAACTGGTGTCTTATTGGGGTTTTGATGGTGATACTTATTATTTAGAGCATTTTAGTGAACTGATGTTGCATGTGTCTATTTAAGAGTATTTATGGGATTTTTGTCAATTCTTGGCTAGAATAACCCTCATGTTTAGACAGTGACCTTTTGTCTAGTCTTATATAGAAATTGCAAATGAAAGATTATTTGATTAATATAGGCACCAAGTCTACACTACAAAAATGGCAGAGCTCACATTTTTCCTACTTCTATTTGTCAGCTTCAATATGTGAAATAAATTCAGACTTATTGAGGAACTAGCCAAATCCTTAAGATAATTAAGAAACTCTGCAATATGGATTTGCCTCTTATAAGTGATAAAATTTCTCTTAAGAGAATACAGAGTATATTGTTTCTTGAGATGTAAGCTAATGATAGTACACAGCATCATGAATGTAAGACTTTTAATAACTAAACATCTGAAATATAAATGTAACTCTTTTGGATCTTTCAGCAATGTTTAAAGTCATGCTCAATCTAGTAATGCACAGATTTTCACTAAACTTTATGATAAGTGTTTAGAAGCCTTATTTGAGATTTTCTTCAGGGAAGGAAAAAATCTGTTGGAGAAACCCTAGTTGTTCTTGCTATAATAAAAATGGCTAAAATCACACGTGAAAAAAAGTGCTTATAAAATAAATACATTTTTTGAGTCTCAAAAGGAAATATGTACTAGAGAAGATCTGTTTTCCTCAGTGAATGGCTTCTTTGAATATATCGAACCACAAAGTCTCAAACCAAACTTTTCAAAATAATAAAGTCTATTCAAGTCACGTCACTCCACAAAAGATACTACTCCAGCAGTCTTTCCTGTGTGGGTTGATGGCTCCATTCTTCCAGTTTGTTAGGCACAACTTCTTGGAGGATTCCTTGAATCCTGTTTTGCACACATCACCCATATATCATGCTTAGAAGTAATGGAATGTTTTTAGACTCAGTAGAACAGAATAGGCTGTTCCATGACTTCTGAGCACTTCCTCTGCTACTACCTTGGTCCATCCAAGTCACAATCCCTTTTTACCTAGACACTTGCAATGGTCCTGTAAGTGTTTTCTTTGTTTCTGTTCCTGCTCCTCTATTTTCACTATACAGCAAGCAGAAAGACCTGTACCCTTTTCTACATCCTCTGTATTTCAGCTGCCTTGGCTTACTGCCATTCACTGAACTCTCTAGGCCACTTCAATCATGGAGCTTTTCCTCTTGTTGGTTCCACTAACAATTTCACTCTCTCTAGTTATTCACATGGCTTATTTCCTGGACTTCAGAAATCTTCTCACTGTGGCCTTCCATGGGCATCCCATTTAAATTTGAAACTCCCTGGGAACGTAACACTTTCTGTCCTCCTCTCCTGCTTTATTTTTCTCCAGAATACATATCACCACATTATATACAATTTCATTTGTTGACCTCTTCCGATTTAGTTAATATATTCTAAATATTTCTTCTTTATAAAAACCTTTTAATTTTGAATTTTACCTGTGTTTCATATTGTCCTACTGGCCTTGCTCATGGATTCGTATGTTAAATAGATAATTCTGGAAGCAGCGTGGTTGACTGAGGGACTAGAGTCAGGTGGACCACCAAGGATGTATGTACAATAACTCAGGTGAGTTAATAGTGATGTGGTTTAAAGCAACATTAGTGGGTACTGGGTGGTAGTACTGCATTTGAGAATATTTGTTAGGGAAAATTGACAATTCTTAAAGACTGGCTACATTTGAGTAATGACAGAAATTTGAAGTCAGCTATGAGTATCAGATTTCAAACTGGCAGCCAAGTGGCTGGTGTTGCCATTTCCTCAGCTATGTAGGGAGCAAATTTTTTTTTTCCCCTTTGTTTTAACAGAAATAATTTTCCAGAGGTGGATGTTAATTTTCGTCTCTAGATAGGAGTAATCTGTATAAACATGAATCCTGAGCTAAAAGTAATTAATTATTTCTTTATTCAATTGTTTTTCAAAATTAAAAAAAAAGTATTGGTTTGTTATGAAACTACATTTTCTAATTAATTTCAAAACCACAGTCAGAAAGTACAGGATGTAAAAACTGGCCTTGGGCAGAGTAAAAACGCACATAAATTATTCAGACAGTCATTCCTGCTTATTCCATTCTTGGAGATATAGTGGCTGTCAGAAGCTGTCAGCTGTATAGTTAATGCCCTTCAGAACTTACATGCATAAATGGTGACCTTTGGAAATCTGCATGAAGGTAAATCTGGCATGCGAATGATAGCTGCCAGAGTTGAGCAAAGGAAAAGGTATCAGCTACTACTTACACCACATAACAGGTCGTGAAGCAGTGAACAGGAAATGGAGAGTATGTCTCAAACAACAATAATACTTTTTCTACAAAATAAAAACAAAACCCATTTTAACAGAGTTTTTTCAAGGCAACTTATAGCCAATCATAACCAATTAGCAGCTGTGCCTGCTAATTTAGAAATTTTTTAAATTTAGTAATTTTAAAATAAACATTTATTAGATTTTTTTGTATTATAAAATTAATGCCTACTCATAAAAATGTATAAAAATATTGCAAAGAATAGAACAGAAAATTAACATTATCTATAATT